>NC_052507.1:54090656-54390656 GCF_014356525.2 Nilaparvata lugens
CTGTTCTTCCAAGGATGAATTATCCTTTTAATGTCCTTCAGAGAGTTTTTCCAGGGATGAGACCTAGTGCAATCGAATCTTTATATTATAAACCTACTATGTTCTGAATTTCGTTTGAATCGTTAGAGTCGTCTACGAGATCCGGTGAAATACAAACATATAAACATTACTAGAACATCTCCATATAGTCCGGGCGCAAATGTCATTCCGTGGTCATTTTTGAGTAACAGCCATGGAAGATGTCTCAATTTCTTCGTGAGGTCTAGCGTTTGAAGAGAGTTTAAAGTTATATTCACCATAGTAAAAGTTGGTGGAATTGAGTAAATCTTTCGGATATCGTAGTATGATTATTTTGGAGCTTGCTGAGGGCTGAATTGATCCGATATCCTCGGAATTATCAGAATTACAGACGATTTCTTGAAAATCGACATATTTTTGCCGGCATCTTGTTTTTTTCATGATGACAAACATTTTTGAGATTGTCATCATGGATAATCTCTTTCTCCACATCATTATAAAGAGATTGATACCATTCCCAAGTCTGTACCTTCAAGGAGTCATGATGTACACGGGTTTCTAATTGTTGGGATTGGCATTTGGTGGAAAAAGCGTGTTTTCCGCTGCAAACAGTACTTTTTACTCTTTTTCCGATGACGCTCCAGCCGTAAAATATGGACTTACAGCCTCCAATCAGATGTCATTTTGAAGCTTTGGGAATATTCTACAACCCTGTGCCAATAATACCAGTTTTTGTTCACTGCGAATACATATACAGAGTGGAAAGTGAAATATTGTCCCCGAAAAATGTATGTTTCAAGTTTTTGAAGTTGAATCAATAATGGAAAGAGTGGTCGAAATTGGATGATCCTCTAGAACATCATTGTTTGGTTAATTCTAAACACTTTGGTGGTAGAACCAATCCGATATCTGTCACAATAACTGAATAACAAGCAATATAGAAATGTCTGTCAATAATGACCGCCATATTGGATTTTAAATGATGTCGAATATTTTCGTTGTTTCCATCATCAATATTCTTATTTGTCTTGTTGTAACGAAGAGATTGGGACTATTTGCAAGTCTCTATCTTAAAGTAGTCATGTCTCATAAGAAAAATTGTCTTATGAGACAAAAATCTTATTCCTTGACGTATAGCGCATAAAGATATATCGTTTCAAAGTTGAAATAATGCTCAAAATTTCATAGTTTTAAAATTTCTCTGTATCTTATGCACAAAAAAGTTATAATATAATGAAATTTGAACAAATCTATAAAAAATGTTTTTTTAGGCTTTTGAAGGTTATAACTACTAAAAAGATATGCGTTTTAGAGGGAACTCTTATGAGACAAAAATTGTATAGGAAGATTTTTGAAATATTTTCGTCTAGAAAAACGGTTGAATATCTTGAACGGTTATTGAAATACAAGCGATATAGCAAAACCCTGAAAATTTTGGCGGCCATCTTGTTTCTGAGGTGTTTGCCTGTGATTTCGACTTATCATCATCACGATCCTTATTATGCTAGACCTAACGAGGAATGTGAGACATCTTCCATGGCTGTTACTCATAAATGACTACGAAGTGCCTTATTCATGACATTTGCGCCCGGACTAATAGATATAAGTTTGAAAAATAGATAAAGTGAAGTAGACTAGTTGAATGATGATGAGGTGCAGGAGACGAAAAGAGAAGAAGAAGAAGAAGAAGAAGAAGAAGAAGAAGAAGAAGAAGAAGAAGAAGAAGAAGAAGAAGAAGAAGAAGAAGAAGAAGAAGAAGAAGAAGAAGAGAAGAAGAAGAAGAAGAAGAAGAAGAAGAAGAAGTGGAAGAAGAAGAAGAAAAAGAATGAATCGGAAATGCTCTTTGAATAATTGCAGAAAAATTATGGACTATTTTTCACATCCATCCTGCTCTCTCTCATAGTAAGTTAGACAGTGAGTTATGAGATCTAGGGATTTAAAGTGGGAGTCATTTCAAATAGTCAGGCTTCCTCACAAATATTACCAATGCTTGCCGTTCGAACAATGCTGGCATTGTGAAGTGAATTTCACACTACGGATCTAGACTCTCCACTACATGATGCTGCGGTGGGGTGCTTGTGATGAAAAGCTATGGAGCGTTCTGGCCCTCCCAAATCCGAAAATAAGTGGAAGATTACTAGAAAATGTCTCCATTTGAACATTTGCCAACTGGTGTAAGCAGAAGTACTGGGCTTATAACCTCTTACTGCAATGAATCCTATATTTTCACCAATGTATGAGAGGAGATTCAGTCAATTATAGAGCTATAATATTTTTGTAGGACACTTCCGAACAAGAGTACTGAGTACAGGAGAAATGAGTTCAGTTCCTAGTATAGCAAAAATAAAAAATTCACCATTCTTCACCAGAGAAAATGTGAGGACTGGGGAGATTTTGTCATTAAAAAGTTCTAAAAAGTGTGTTTGTCTTTTCGGTCTCAAAACTTTATAGTTTTTTCAAAGTATTGATCTTTCCAACTATTTGTAATTAATTTAATTCAATTTGAAAGTATTTTTTAATTAAAAAATAATTTTTGTGTGTTTTGAATTGTAAATTGAGTGTGTAATTGAAGAATTTTGAAGTGACACATAACCTAGCTACATATTAGGACTGTTGTATAAATTAGAATTGGAACCGTTTCGGGCGTAAGCCTGTGGTATTTTACTGTCATTTGTTTAATTCAGAATGATCAAATAAATGAATAAACTATAAGATTTTTGAAATTTGTCCTTGCTACAAACCTAGATTGCTTTATCATAGGTTCAAGTTTTTGTTAATGAATTTTATTGGTATCATGTTTACCACGTTGTTATCCCTCAACACTTCTATCCTTCAATTTGTTACTAGTGAATGATTCTGAATACTATGTTTGTTTTGTGAAAACCGACATTGCTGTGACGTTTTAATAAATCGCTAATTGTGGGAATGGCTTGTCCATACCAATGGTATACGTTCATCTTGAGTGGTGAATGTCTGCCAATCATCTACCGCTTGCTTTTACCAATATATTTTGCTGCTATGCTCTTTAGTATGAGTTTAACTAGATATTGGTATCGGGTATCGCAACCGGTATCTCGTTATTCTAATAAATTTGTGGTTGTGACGTCTCACTCCAAGACGTTTCAATCAGAATATTCCATAAATAATCACTCAATACCGAATGGAACTACTGTATCTTCCAATTGTTCAATATCTCATTATTGAAAGTCTAGTGGTTGAGAATCGTATTAATTAGGACGAGATTTTCAGCAGCAGTATCGATATTCAAATAAACTGTGTCCTTGAAGATATACCGATATCATCTCAGCGACTTTCCAAAATGAAGCAGTAAACCAACAAACCATCAACTCTTCTAAATCCTCAAGTTATGCCATGATACACCAGAGCTACAGTAATTGTCAATTATAATTGACTGCTACATACTATTGAATGCAAGGTCACAGACAGAATCGTCCAGCTGCACATAATTCGATCGCTTTCAACTTCAACAGACAGTTTCACCAAACACTGCTGAGCTGTGCAATATTGAATTTCGACGCGGTTATAACATACAGTTCATTAACATATATAGGTTCCATACTATAATATTCATATATACACATATAAAAGGATATGATATAGCAAACATATATGCGGCTAAGATATTCATACGAGTGTGAGCGTTCTCGGAAATGTCATGCTTGCATAATTTTGAAATTCCATTCAGGGGATCAGGTGTGAGAGGGTTTGAAAAGTGTTCATCGGAGAAGGGTTCGATTTAGAGGAGGTGTGTGAGGAGGAAAGAGAAGAGAGATTGAGAAAGAAAACGAATGTGTTAGAAAAGGTATTTAGAGATGGCTGGTGCCAAGCTCATAGAAGAAGGGTTCAGAAAAGTGTGTGAAGATGGAAAGAGAAGAGAAATTTGAAGGAAGAGAGAGTGAATTGAATAAGTATGAGGAGGAAGGGAGGGAGTTATGGGGGAGGAAATAGAATGTGTGAAAGGAGAAGGGAAGAGAAATTGAAAGGAGACAAGAGTAGTCTGATCAACAGTGCTGAATTTCGTGTGGGAGTCGAATACTGGAATCACGATTGGAAATAAGGTTTGTTCTTTGAAAACGTCATAGAAATCTGCTCAATGTTCTGGAAGCTGCTGTGAAATTTACTTCAGTCTGTCAGCATTCCAAATCTAGAAAATTAATGCTTTTCATTCGTCCAATAATGACATGGTGAAGGGAACCTCACTACAGATTATTCATATGTGTAGCTTTCAGCTGAGCTTAAAACTGGAAGTGGGAGGAGAATTTTTTGAAGTGCAACAGAATATTATTATATGTGGGAATTGACTGTCGATTTTGATTTGCCATATCTTATTTCAATCTTTTTGAAGATGATGAACTGGAAAAATATCAATATATCGATAATATATTGATATATATTGCTGGAATATATTGATTCTCTACTTTATTTTTCCTGAGAAACAAGGACGCGTATATAGTATTCATACCATTATTTGCGTCACAATAACCAAAACTTCTGTATTGTTGAAAAACTATGTAGGAAAATCCCTAAAATACAATAATTGTTTTCAAAACATATTTTTGCATAACCAAGTTGTGGTAAAGAACTTGAGTGAGCTAAGAGAAAATTGACAAGAGGTCCC
Organism: Nilaparvata lugens; assembly: GCF_014356525.2. Lineage (NCBI taxonomy): Eukaryota > Metazoa > Arthropoda > Insecta > Hemiptera > Delphacidae > Nilaparvata > Nilaparvata lugens. The sequence continues at coordinate 54,095,314 of NC_052507.1, forward strand.
ATAATACCACTAAAGTTCAATCATCGATTGGGATTGAAAAATTGTAGTTCTTGATGAATATTTTGAAGAATTATGAAAACTATTTATATTGAAGAAGGGCGATGGTTTTTGTTCTTGATCATTTCATTATCCCCGCATAAGTGAATATACATGTAGTGAGAGAATTATACAGCAAAAACATAGCTTTCAGTAAAACTCTAGAAAACCACTGAAACCTCTAAGCTCCAAAACTGTAAAATAGTATCGACAGTAGAAGCAAAAACTTACGGAGACTGCATTGATAATCTTGTAATCTTTTAATTTACTTGACAATAAGACACATCAATAAGCAGGTATCTAAGGTGTGGAGATATCTTTCCTATTGTCCTCTCTCCCAAGGTCTCTCATCTAATTAAAAACCTTTCAAAAGCAATCAAACTTGGAACTCCAAGTGATGGACGTCCTAAAACAGATAAGATTTTAAATTTTTCGATTATTTGCTGTATGCTAAACAGTAATCAATCTCTCTGTTGGTCAATGGTCACAATTCAGTGACTTCTTGCTCGGTGAAGTGATTTGTTATGGGATGTACCATGCTAATTACATGTTTAACTACTGCAAGGTACTTATAGTCTTCCGTTCTCTTAACCTCAATGCATTCGATTAATACAACACGAATAAAGCAGTGCTGATTGTTGAGATCACATTCATATCTGTAAATTCTTGTTCATAAATTTGTTCAGATTCCTAATTATTCTAATATAATAATGAAATTATGACTCTATGATGTTAAGTCTAGTACTTCAAAGCAGTCACTCGAATAATGTTTTTATATTCATATTCCAGATCGAAGACCTTTTATGTATCAGATTCTTTAATCTTTAATCTCTTTATGTATCAAATTCATTCCTATTGAATTCCTCAACTGAACTCAATTCACAAGCCTCTGAATTCTTCAATAGTAGCATATTCTATATTTATAGACTCAATTTTTATCAGAAAAAAATTAACAAAAATATGTACTAGGCAAAACTCATCTAGTTTCTTTGTCATCTTTCTACTCTCATGTTTCTATCCTCCAAAATTCAGAAATAGAATTTTTTCTGAGTATTCGTGCTGCTTCTCAGTGAATATGTTGTACATGTAATATATATTACAATGTCCACAGTTTTGCAAACTCTATTACAACATGTTGTAATATTCCAATCCTATCATTTTTACTTTCCTTGCACTACTACCATAGGTAAGGAAAGTATTGCTTTCCAAAAAAAATTAAGGTACCCCAATTTCAAGTTTTCTATACGTTTCAAAGTCCCCTGAGTCCAAAAACATGATTTTTGGGTGTTGGTCTGTGTGTGTGTGTGTTTGTATGTGTGTGTGTGTATGTGTGTATGTGTGTATGTGTGTACACGATAACTCCTTTCCTAATTAACCGATTCACTTGAAATTTTAAACTCAAGGTCCTAAAACCATGAGGACCCGACAGTAAGAAATTCAAAAAAATTCAATTCAAGATGGCGGAAAAAATGGCGGATAATTACTCAAAAACCATGTTTTTCACATTTTTGGCGGATAATTACTCAAAAACCATGTTTTTCACGATTTTCTCAAAAACGGCTCTAACGATTTTCTTCAAATCCATACCATGGATAGCTATCTATAAGTCCTATAGGATAAACTGACATGAGTCTCATCTCTGGGAAAATTGCAAGAGCTTCGTAATATTCTTGAGAAAAATGGCGGATAATTACTCAAAAACCATGTTTTTCACGGTTTTCTCGAAAACGGCTCTAACGATTTTCTTCAAATTTATACCATATATAGCTATTTATAACCCCTATCAACTGACATAAGTCTCATTTCTGGAAAAATTCCAGGAGCTCCGTAATATTCTTGAGAGAAATGGCGGATAATTTCTAAAAATACATGTTTTTCACGGTTTTCTCGAAAACGGCTCCAACGATTTCCTTTAAATTTTTACCATGGATAGCTATTTATAAGCCCTATCAACTGACATGAGTCTCATTCCTGGGAAAATTGCAGGAGCTCTGTAATATTCTTGAGAAAAATGGCGGATAGTTACTAAAAAACCATGTTTTTCACGATTTTCTCAAAAATGACTCGACCGATTTATTTCAAATTCATACCCTCTATACTCATTTATCAGCTCTATCATCTGGCATGAGTCTTTTTCCTGGGAAACTAATGGGGTCCACCTCATCCTTGAGAAATGGACTTTGTAAACTCCCTCTCGTGCATGAGATAGGTAGGTAGAGCAGTTTATAAAGAGAACACATAGTCGAGATATTTCATCTGTAGAACAGCTGTTTTGACGACTTTTAAAAAATCATCGAATTCCACAATATCTACACAAAGAAAGAAGTACTCTGAAAACAATTATATATGCACATCTACAGTAGTCTGATCGTAGTTTCAAATAAGTTGCCGCCAATCGTCATTATGTTATTCCCCTAAATTATTCTCGTTTAAGAATGAGGCTTACAGTTCAATGAGCAAGGAAAGTTGTGTGAGTGTACCACACCAGATTTTTATTCCATACAAAAAACATGGAATAATGTGCTGCTTGTCCCATGACAAGATGTGGTGTTAACAAGTTGTAATGGCTCAAATATGTATCTCGATAATATCCTATACTATTAAACGAACGATTTCTGTTCATATGTTTATATGTTCAGATTATTAGATGTTTGTATTTCACCGAATCTCGAAAACGGCTCTAATGATTCTCACGAAATTTAGAACATAGTAGGTTTATAATATAAAACTTCGATTGCACTTCTAGGTCTCATCCTTAGAAAAAGAGCTGATAATAATTATTTCGTCGTCTGTTGATGATGGAAGTGAGTGAGCGAGTTCATGTGTGTGGTACTGTGTCAAAATTATAACTCAGCTGTTGAACTTTTGTAATCATTCAATCAGGTACTTAGTGCCGGTTGCAAAAAAACCGGGTTATCTTCAATCCTGATTAATTCCAGTAGATCCATCTTTTTGAAATGGTCTTCTCTAATCTGGTTCACGTGAAATTAATCAGGATTAAAGTTTTGGCTTTTGTGCATCCGGGCCTTTGTGAGGGAAATTTTTGCATTCCTCTGGGAATTAATCTCAATTCACTGTGATTAGATAGAGCATTTCTGTATGAACTATGAATGTTATTATAATTTCTTCTTCCGTAATAAATTTATTATGCTTTTGTACTCCAGAGCGAAGCTCGGTCCTCGATATTGTTCCAGCGCATCTTTGCAATCAGCTGTTCTAGTTGTTTCTCTAGATAGCTGATAAGTTATCAAACTTCTACCATAGATTAGCTGTACTGAAAACCTGTTTTCATGACCCTGAATACGGGTCGAGCTGATAAGGGCCGATTCCTCAATAAAGTTGAACTGAAATTCTAGCTCAAGCCATCAGGCATCAGATGACTTAATTGAAATACACTCTAATAAATAATGCAGTCAAACATTGATTTAACGGATTAAACAGTTGAAACAAATTTGAAGTAAGTGACCCTGAGTTATGCAGCAAACCCCTCAGATTATCATCATCATCATCATCCACGGCTCTACAATTCAAAACGGATCTTGGCCTCCTCCAGCAATCGCCTCCATTCTACTCTGTCCATGGCAGCTCGTCTCCAATGTCTTACACCAAGCCTCCTTGCATCTTCAGTGACTGAGTCCATCCATCTCAGTCTTGGTCGACCAGGCGTCTTCTTCCTTCCATGTTGTAATTCATGATTATTTCAGGCGGATATGAGTCATCAGCTCTTTCAACATGACCTGCCCACTTGAGTCTCCCTACTCTGATAATAGCCAGTGCATTGGTGTGGCGGTTCATACAGATCCCTATTCTTTCTTCTGTGCCACACTCCATTAATTTGCACACCACCAAAAATTCGGCGTAGAATCTTTCGTTCGAAAATGTTGATCATATTCTCATCCAGTTTTGTTAGGGTCCATGCCTCACTGGCATAGGTTAGCACAGGCAGAATCAGTGAGCGGTAGATTCTTATCTTTGTTTCTCGGCTCAAATTCCTTGATCTGAAGTATTTGGCTGAACCGAAGTATGACCTACTTGCAAGTAGGATTCTTCGCCTGATCTCATGTGTTGTTTCATTATTTGAGTTTACTGAAGACCCAAGGTAGACGAACTCATCAACCACCTCCAAACCACAATTAGCTATCAGGTCAGACTGAGCAGCATTCAATCTATGAGCATTGGACCTTGATGAGACCATGATCTTTGTTTTCTGCTTGTTTACAATCAGTCCCATACTATTTTTGCTGCCCCTCTCATGCTATTATATGCCTCCATCATATAGGGGACTGAACTGGCTGCATTGTCAATGTCGTCAGCATAAGCCAGTAATCGAATTGTCTTATTGAGCAGGATTCCTCTAGTGTCAATTTTGGAGTCTCGTATTACTTTCTCCAATGCCACATTAAAAAGCAGACATGCTAAAGCATCACCCTGTCTAGGACCATTGTGAGACTGAAATGGATCCGATAGAAGATTCTGTACTCTTACCTGGCATTGGACTGCACTCATAGTCATTTTAACAAGCCTTATAAGTTTATGAGCTATTTCAAGCTCATACATGGCATCATACAGTTTCTGCCTTTTTTACACTGATATGTGCAGCCTTAAAATCCACAAACATATGGAAAGAGTTGACATTGTTCTCCAACATCTTCTCCATTAGAAGTCGCAAGCAGAATATTTGGTCCACTGTGGATCTTCCTGCACGAAACCCTGCCTAGTAGTTTCCTATTTTCCCATCAGTATGAGGTTTCAGTTTCCCTCAGATAATACTTCGTGTAAATCTTCTTCAGACTTGGAGGAATTTGCGGCGCAGAGAAATGGAGGGAGATCAGCCAATTGCAGTGATGGTTTGAGTCATAGGTGGAAACGTAGTGTCAATTTGTCGAATAGAGTCAATCGAGACTGTGATTGCAGTGAGGAAACTAACATTAGCGTTTAGAGAGTTTAACATTAGCGCTTGAATACTCATTGGAAATTAGAGAACGCTGGCCGATACACAACGGTAACATAGCAGCCGTTGTATCCCTGCCGCCTTTTACCCATCTCAAGTCGGAAGTTAATTTAAACGAACTATAGTTGCACGGAAACCAGGTCTAAACGCAAGCTATACATAAACACTGTATGCACAATGTGATGGACTCCACAACTAACTGTTTCACAATCCATCAACGCCCTCAGAGGAAGCAGCAGATCATCAATTATGGGGTTCTGGGGCTGTAAGGGGGTTCAGTGATGGTCGGGGGTGGTTTAGAGTGGGTTAGGGGGAAGTGGTACATGACCATCCCATTCAGGCGGCTCTACATACAATGATAAAGAAAGGATATCATGACACACACTTATCATGACAATGCTTTGACACTAGAGGGCTGCTTATGTCAAGGAGAAAGATCTTCCAAGTTATAGTGAGATTCACCTTAAACTGACAGCATTGGTTGAATGGGAAGCGTTCATTATATTCATTATGGATGCTGTCAGTTTGAAGTGATTTTCACTATACATAAGGGAGGAAAGGATGTATTGATAAGAGGCTTCACAAGACGTGGATGGATTTGAAAGATGACCGTTGCAGAGTGGCTTAGTTATACGGTTTCCTCGATGGGGATTATCGAAAATGAGCGGGAACTTAAAAATAGGTAGAAATTGTTAGATTGCTGAGAAGAGGTTTACTATAGTAATTTTTTATCACATATTCTTGAAGAACAGTAATTAAATCATAATATCATAGAGAAATAATAGCATAAGTAACAATAATATAACATAATAGTAACACAATAGCATAAGTAACAATATAACATAATAGTAACATAATAGCATAAGTAACAATAGCTTATGCTATTGTTTATCTATTATAATATACAATTAATATGAATTATTGATATTGATTGTTTTGTTCAACATAATGTAATTGTAATTATTTCATCATTGTTTTCATCTGATAGGCTACCGTAACAGAATGAAATGTATTTTCTCTTATGTTATAATTAATTATGCTAGGTCTATTTATAGAGCAGAGGGACATTTGGGTATTTCTATTTGTTTTATTAGGAGTAGTACACGCCACTCGGGCTTATGCCTAAGGTTTTCTACTTTTATTTTACCTTTTTATCCTTTTTCTTCATTACTCGTATTTTGTATTGTGCTTGTTTGTGAAATAAATGAATGATTGATTGATTTATATGGTAACTATTTTTTTGAAGGCATGTATGCCTAATTGTTCAAAGTTGATATATTTTAAAGTGGATCAAAGTACAAAAATAAAGGTACGATAATCTTTCCTTCATCCAAACTCAATAGATCAACTAGCAAACAATAGTTTTGATAATGTACTTATTGTATAAATGAATAAAGAATATGAAACAAGCTATAATGGATAACAAACCTTGCCAAAACTCATGAAACCACTATACCTTTAGAATCCATTTATCTTCCATCTAAATTATTATAACCATCATTTAATTCATTCATGTTCTCAATCATCTGCTAACACAAAAGAAACTACTGTATCATAGTAATATTCACTGCTATCAGTACTCCTCATAAACAACATAAATGCTTCCCGTTCAAACAATACTGACTGTTTGAAGTGAGTCCAACTATCACTTTTTAGCGATTTTCCCATTAGAGAATGTTGAATCCCTTTTTGTAAGCGATAATTTTCACCAGAAAACGAACATGCTCTGGCAGACAGCAATTGACTGGCAATTTGACACGGTTGTACAATGGTGACTGTTCTACAACTATTACTGTACTATAGTCACTACAGTAAACTATAACTAAAGTACTTCACTATAGTTTTTATAGGTTCTAGTATTGTGGAGAAAAAACTATAACTGACATCAGGAGAACAGACATTCCGATTTTTTGGCACGGAAGCATTTCTGAAGTCAATGACACTTTCTTCCAATCATGGTCACAGTTTTGTTGCGTGTGTGTGAGAGAGTAAGAGAGAAGAAGAGAGGGATAGAGAAAGAGAGTGAGTGAGTGTGTGGGAGCGTGAGTGAGAGAACCGATCTTGACACTGTCCCTGAATAAAAAAAGCGTTGCAAGATTGGTTTCGTCTGATTCTCAGTTGTCACTCTCGTTGATAATAGCGGGATTGCAATGGAATATCAAAATTGTTTTCCTCATAAAATGAATCGCAAGATTGAAAAGTGATTCTCCTCATGAAATGTGAGATGTTGAATGAAGAATGTATTGAAAGTGAGTCTGAAACGTCTGAGAAACGTGAAAGAAAAAATAGTGAGGAAGTTATAATAGAAATAAAATGTAGGGGAATGAAAGCCATATTGAATGTTGTGATGTTGAAAATCAATACATTCTTGTATTTTATTGTATTTTCGATTCTCTAAACTGTAAGTAGTGGAGACGGCTTCCTCATGGCAATCCAGTGTGTTGAGAATATTTGAGTTCAGTAGCTACTGGTCATAAAAGTCGATACAAATCGAAGATGCATTGGATCTACTACTACAACACTACTCAAGATAACAATACATTAGAAAACAATACATTATTCACAATACATATCTGAATATATACAATGCTTTCAAATGCATTAATACACTGTCGCGATCAAGATACAATACTTAGCTACTTATCCTTACTTCGGTAAAAATACAATTATTTTAAATATGAAGTTACCAGTGTTCGATCGAATTTGTTTATGTGATGAGAAGAAGACTACAGTGAGATTCACTTCAAATTGGCAGATATGTATCAAAAATGTAATTTTTATTAAATGATCAGAATCAGAATAATAAGAGAGAATACTAGATGAATAGACCTGATCATTATTGTAATAATCAATCATAGTTCAAGGTAGAATACATAATACGATGCAGTGGATGAACGAAATTCCGATTCCACATAAGAACTTTCCAAATTTAGTCTATTGAGCTTCAAAGTTTAAGTTCAAATTTGTAAGTTTAGGCTCCTTGCAATAATAGACGTTTGATTTTATTCATGTTACAAATTGAAACAGAAACGGCAGCAGAGTTCGAGCTCTGACGATGCTGAGTTATTCAAATTCAACTTATCACTCTCTTCACTCAGATTCCAGTTGACATTCTCATGTATTCTCTCAATCTTCCTCCTCATCTTGCTTTCCTTTTGAACCCATTTTTGTTGGCAAACGGAGACGAAGAGGGATGGGATGTTGATTTTTAATTTTGTGAGATGGGAGAATTCAGAAGTCTCTCCTTTTAGCGGGGAAGAGCTTGACAGTACAGAGCATACCAAAGATCTGAATTATTATCCTTCTCAACTCAGGGATTATTTGCTGATGCCTTAATAATTGCATACTGAATTACTATTTAGGAAGAGTATGAGTTGGACTAATTTTTCGCATGCTGTGTGGAGAGTGTTCAAAATGAATCATCCTTTATTGTTATTGTGTATTTGTTATTGCACGAAGGCTTTATATCAACAACCACCCATTTAATCACTAGAAAATGAAAAATGCAAATCAACATCAAACAATGACCAGTAAAATTGGGTAGTACTAGATGATCTTGATCTTAGAATATATTGTTCATTGTAGTCTACTCTGATACATCAATTGACTGTATAATAGATACATGGACAGTAATTCAATGCATACCGCATACAAGGCGACTCAATGCGTCTCATTGGGGCTTCTCAGAATGCATTTAAGCAGCTCTACAATGCTTATTTAAACTGCAGCTCTTCAATGCATCCACATTATGCTTGTTATCTAATAATAGTTGGCGATCTTCATTAAAATAACTGCTCATGGAATAAAGCGTATTGTTGTATATTGTCATTGTATAAACTTTTACTAAACTTCTTTATTATATTGACATAGTAGAGAGAGTATCTAGACTTCAATTCAAATAGATATCATATTGTCTTCATATTATTTTCTAATTAAACGTTCTGACCTTTGCTTGGTCATAACGTATTTTAATACAGTAATTATGTTAGGAGAGAGTACCATCATAAACCCCATACTGAGATAGCTTTTGTCTTAGAAGGCTTGTGCTAGTGATCTGAATAGTTCTTGGTCTCATAAAAGCTGTTACTGCAGCTCTAAGTTGATAGTCCCAACTTCACATTAAGTCATGAGACGGGATATTAAACTCGGTATTGCACCTTAATATGTCATTTTATGTCAATAAAGTTAATAAATGCTACGTTGATGGAAATGAATGACATTAAAGGAATGGGTTTGATTTATACTATTTTCTTGAACAAAAAAACTTTAAATTGGAACCACATAAATGAATATTAATGATATTGTTGATACAATAAATCATTCGATAAATTTTATCAAATCCACTTTGATTGTTATAAAGTAATTACAGATCTCTAGTAAACTGAAACTTTAAATATGGTGCAGGAGAATGGATACTGGAAATAGTGGCATGTGATTGGTAGTTTGCTGACCAATAAATGCTATTATTGGCTGAGACAAGGCATGCCCATCGTGGGCGAAGCATTCATACTCATTGTGAAGAGTATCATAAGAATTTACCAATTCATAATAAATTACTGTTGGAAAAAAATTTTTTCATTAGAATTTCTGTATTGTACGTTCATTAAATGAATCATTTGGTCGAAGATTGTTTTCTATTCAGAAAACTCTTGATGTTTGCCTTCTCTGTCCATCCTTATTGAATCACTAAAAATGATAATATATAAATTCTATTCCCCTAACAAAATACTGTACCTTCAAAAGCTATTTTTGTTAATTACGTTTGATATTTTTGAAATTAAAGCTTCCGTCAAGTGAAAGCTATTAGTTAACTTAATAATTACTAATGATTTGTTCATTTGTAAACCAAATAATGTTTCAAATTGAGCACCCAAGAAGCCCAAAAGCACTTCTCTTCGTCAATAATAGTTTAAATTATTCCTAAAATACCTCTGTTATTCCATAGTCATTAAAAATAAAATAATCTTTGGAAAAAGAGTGTGCTATTATCTAAATTATTGGTATGTACAGAATATTTTCCATTCAAGAATCACACTAAGCTTAAAAACTAAAAAACTAAACCTTATTCGCAATGTGGGTCTATTATTTCTTCAATTCATCAAATTTATTGGGAGAAGCCACTCGATTTTAATGAGTAATAAGCAATCAAATACCAAAATCACTCTCCATGAAAATTATTCTTGAATAAATAACCTATTCTTATACATATGAAAACACACGATTCTTACTGTATACGTTTTACTCGTTCAGAAAGATTCAATCGTTCATCTAGCTACTCAAGATTTTCAACTATATTACAACATATTTATATACTAACTAAATCTATCCAGATCCAGTTTTAATAATTATTTTCCATATAGAATGGGATGAATATTTAAATACAGTACGAAAAATTATGTTCTCGTTCCTTTCGAAGCATTAATTATTATTATGGTATGCACTTCACATCATTACTCTCATTATCCAAAACTATGAATAGCAAACTATTTATCTTTGAATTCAGTCAATCATTGATGATCATGGAATAAATCATGATTACCCGGAGTGCATATCAAACCAAACTTGCTTCGCAATAGTAGTTGAAACAATTTCATATTCTACTACTGCCATAAAACAATGAAAAAATTCCATCTGTATTTAATTATAATGCTTTACGATCGGCAGCGTCTCTAATTAGTACTTCCTAATTGATAAAATATGGTGTAATAAAATAAGATCTTTATTATGATTGGTTGATAGCAATAAAGCACAGTCTTCATGCCTCCACGGTCAGTTGAGTTCAGCTGACAGCTTCCGTTCATCAAAACCGGCCAATTCTATTTTCCATCTTTTCTTTCTCTTTTGTTTCTCATTCGAAATTCGCTTTTCTTTTGCTTCCTGAATGTTGCACAGTTATCGAACACCGGAACTGAATTCATTAGTTTCGTTCTAAAAAAGCGGTCAGTAATTCTGTCTGAGTTTTTTGTACAAAGTTTATTATTCTGATGCAATGCTGAGTGTTGTGTTTAAGAGCTCTGAATCTCAGTTCTTTTAAAATGATATCAATTGGAATATAGAATTTGACGTTGTAGCCTGAATTTTCTCAGCGAATACTATCCTGCATGGAACCTAATGAATTTGCAGCTCTTAGAATGAATGTAGCTTGATGAATTTGACGTAGCCTGAATAACTTTTATTGAAAGGCATTCCATATCAGTATTTCACAGTAGAATTCGATTTTCTATTCTTCAGAAGTGATTTCTATAGCCAATGTGAGGATATTGTAAGAAGTAGATTCAAATTGTATTATATAATAAAAAGTTGATTTTTACAGAAGATTTCTCATTCATTCATAGAGGTTCAGCAGAGTTTTGTAGCATCGAAACTTTGGGAGACCAAAGGACAGAATTAAGGATGATTTACAGGAGAGTAAGTGGAGGAGAGAGAAGGCAATGGGTAGACTGCTGAGGAGAAGGAGCCTGAAAAAAAGTGAATGCCGATCTCATCTAAATATGTACTCGATGTAATAAATGAATGAATAAATGAGAATTATTAATTATTGACAACGTAGAAGAAGATGAGAACTTTGTAGCCCAGATCAGAGATTTCAATGTTTATGTTTTCTTGGAACTTGAACAGATTTTTGAAGTACTACGACAAGTTTCACGAGATCTAATCGCATGTAACCGACGTAGAATAATGGCATCATCCAACGGAACCAACGGAACGGGAATCATTAAAGAATTCAGATTTCAATTACTTGTCATAATTTCAAGTAGTTTAATCCAATTTATTGGAATTTTAGTGACTCTTAGTTTTGAATTTCAAATAAGTGTCACTTATTTATTAAAAGACTAAACGCAGAGATTTCTTAAGAAGGATCAACATTCCAATGAGAAATCATACTGATTGAAACGAAAACAGACTATGTTTTATCATTAGGAGAAGAAAATTCCATATACTGTAGTAAGTTAGTAATACTCTGAAGTAATATTTGATCTCTATTCAGAGAGTTTGTAATATAACATTGACACATAGGCTAATTGAAAATTTGCAAATGATAAATAATTGTCAATTTGAATTATATAATTTTTTATTCTAAATTGTATTCATAGCATTACATATTCATTCAGGTTCTATTATCTTTGAATTATCCAGAACACTTTCAATTTTCTCATGGAAATGTATTTTGGTTGAAACTCGATACTCTGAGAATTTGTCCCACATTTTTTTGCTAGTTGTTTTCGATTCATCATTATGCAATGCAAGTCTTTTCAAGTTTTTGTTCTAAGAATGATCAGCCCTACAGCTATAGTATTGTTTCACACTGTGCCTACCATTGGATTCTAATTACGAATTAATTATTAAACTTGATTCTTATCAGGATATTCTCTAATTGAGACGATGACTCTTAGAAAAAGACGGTGTTATGTTTTTTACTTATCTGTTAGTTCATAAATGAGTGGATTTTTTGGCTACTATCCCAACAGCAGAGAAGTAACTGGTGTATATCAGTTTATTTCTCACTGACTAATTGAAACCAACAAATATTACAGAAACTCTTCGAATAAAGAGTTTCAATGAATAATGGGAGATCTGGGGTTGAAGAGTTTGATTTCTTATACTTGGAATGTGTAGATATTTGGAAACATTCAACTCATCGTCCCATTCTCCAACGAAACATTGGAACCGATACTTGATCATAACATAGTGCTTTACAGCAATTATGCAAGTGATAGTGGCAAAGTGAACTCCATACTGAGATATTTATTTTTTAATCTGTTAATGCTTGTTCTAGTTTGAAAGACACCTCCACTCATCCCACTATTAGCTTCCCTCATAAGAATGAAAACAAATTATAATTTATAATTTTTAGATGTATATCAAACTCACCATTTTGATTCCCTCCACAACAATCTTCAAGTCCCGGGGATGGTCGTAGTAATTGGGATACAACAGCGGCCAGTGGAACGGATTCCTCGATTTAAGTTTGACCCTGCCGCGACTCAACGGCTGCAGCAGAACTGGCACAATACTGAACGCATCCTCCCCTTCATGCGCACGATACACTTTGTCGTAAAAGTCCTCTCGAATGGCGAAACTCCGCCTCAGCGATGCTCCCGTGTCCCCTGTGAGCGCCCCTGGGCCGAAAACCAGTTCCATGTCGGGATGATCCTCGGGACCATCCACCAAACCCGTCCGGAACAGAGCCAACGCCTCGGCTCCCCCGGGCAGAGTCAGAGGTCCCGCCCCGTTCAACAAGTAGTCCAACATGTACTGGGGTCCCTGGTACCTCGACTCAATGATGGACACTGTATCATTCACAAGGAACGCCAGCCCCCCCATGGATACATGGTCTTGTAGATTGTATCCCACCCTGAGATCCTTTATCACAGGTATCCCCATTTCCTCTAAATGATCTCTAGGACCCACCCCTGACAACATCAACAGTTGGGGACTGTTCAACGCCCCCGCACACAACACCACTTCCTTCCTAGCCCTCACAACATGAATTTTCCGATTCTTTAAAAACTCAACCCCAATCGTCCTGTTTGTCACGGGGTCTATGATGATACGTGTAACTCTCGCTTGTTTTCCCACTGTGAAGTTTTTCCGCGTTCTTATTGGACGCAAGAAGGCTTTCGATGCACTAAGTCGAGCCCCACGCCGGGTGGTGGCTAAAATATAGTCGAATCCCAACGGGTTTTCTCCGTTCACATCCAACAACGGGTACCCCATCTGCACCCCAGCCTTCATGAACGCTGACACTAACGGGGTTCTCCACTTGGGACGGTCCACAGTGAGATACCCTCCAGTTCCATGGTAGGGGGAATTCCGTAGCTCGGGAACAACCATATCCTCCGATTTTCGGAAGTAGGGTAGCACGTCTCTGAAGCTCCACCCGTAGTTTCCTAGAGAAGCCCAGTTGTTATAATCTCGTGGCACACCTCGACTGTAAACCATGTAGTTTATGACACTTGTCCCACCCATTGCTTTTCCTCTGTGCCATTTGCACCGTTTTTCCACCATACTTAAACATATTCCTTCGTTGGGTTCTGTTCGGTAGCCCCAGTTGAAGTCTGTGGCCAGAATGTAGGAGACTAGAAGAGGTACGTCGGTTAGAATCAATTCTTCTTTGCCTGCCTCTAGTAGCAAGACAGACCAATCTGGGTTTTCTGTGAGACGGTTAGCGACTACTGAACCCCCAGACCCGGCTCCCACAACCACAAAGTCATACTCCTTCTGGAACTTGTTGGAGTCTGTTGTGGCTCCAATGGGTAGACGCAGTGAATTGCGGTAGTACTGGAGAACCGACTGGAACAGTGTGCTCTGCGGTGTGCTGGAGTGTGCAAGGAGGAGTATGAGCGCAACGCAACGCACAAATTGTGCGCAAAAGTGCGTGTGTGCGGTCATCGCGGATTCACTGACCACCCAACCAGGTGTGATACGGACCGCGAACGCATTACGACTGAAGCGGCGAGTCGAACCGCCATCACCTGTTGAGGTAGCTCTGCCTCTCAACTATCACACACTCTCTCTCTCTCTCTCTTCTTTCACGCTTCTTCCTCTCCCTTTCGTTTCAGTTTTCCACTGCTGGTACCGTTCTTGTAGTGGAAGTTGTTGTTTCAAGGTCGTTGCCACTTCCAGTTGGCTGCCTTGTTGTTGTGCTCTTATCAGTGCACTGTGGTGAGAATCACTTCAAACTGACAGCATTAGTTGAGTAGTGAGATATGGTGTTTTCTGCAAGGAATGCTGATCGTTTGATGTGAATCTCACTATATCGATACGATAAGTCGTGGTACAGTACTAGGGGTGGTTGTGTTTTCATTTAAACTCAGCCCTCTCCTCGCTTCTGCTCTCTTCTTCATCTGTATCTTCTTCTTCTACTTCTTCCTCTTCTCCCATTTCTCTATTCCATCATCTCCCCCGTTCATCATGGTTCATTTGCCGCTGTTTTGTTCTGTTCATTTCGGCTCTCCATTTTGGTGTCCAATTCTCTTCTCTACTCCTTTTTTCTCATATTTCTGCACTCTTCTACTTTACTTGAACTTCCTTATTCTCTCTCCTCATTTCTCTTCTCTCCATCACCTAATTTCTTCGATATCTTCTCATCTTCTCTTGTGACGTCTCGTGGGTTGTTATATCAATAGTAATAGTATTTTTCCCTCCACTCGGCTCACTTGTTTTCCCTCTCATTTCCTCTTTACCTTCTCATCCTTCAATGTATCCCCATCAACTTTCATCTTTCTACATTATATTTTGTCTTTAAATCAATTCAATTACTCAACAAGCGTTTAGTGTGATTCACGTTCTAAATTCAGCATCCGATAAACATTGGTTTGTTATCCTTTTCTGTCATCAGACAAAACACTCAGCTCTCTCCTTTTCCAAATCCACGCCGTTGTGAAATTGTTTGTGAATTGGGTTTCGAAATATATTATTCAAATATTTAATCTCCATTATGAACATGTATTATTTTATCATTTTCTTGATAAATATGATTTATTTGAGATATATCATTTATACCAGAATCAATAGTTAATAATATGAGTTCAGAAAGTCCGGAATAATTTGAATCACAGATATCTACTATGGAGGGTATTAAAAAAAGCGTCACAACATCGTTTCCCTATCATTTACACGGACTTTAGAACGTGAGTCTTACTATAGGGTATAGATCATCATCATTATTGGAAGGGGAAGAACTGACTCAACTTAAAACCATTTTCCTGCCATTTTCAGCATTTACAATTTTTTTTCATCATTCTAGTCTGAAACTCGAAATTTCCAATGTGAATAGATTGGCTACAATAATATGATTAGTATAATTTCTTATTCCTCAAATTCGACATAGATTTCTCCGAAATGAAAACATGTAAGTACATACAGGAAACCCTATTCTAAAATTATTGATCAATCAATTCCTGGCAACTCTATCATCTCCAACTTTCCAGCGCACTAGCACCCTTCAAAATCACTCCATTCTGCAGAAACAATGGATATCTCAAACTTAGTTGATCCACCATTGTACGTGTGACAAAGCAAAGGAGTTTACTTACATACCACAAGTAGGCTACATGTAAGTATTGTCAGCCAGAAAGGAATTCACTATAAACCGTCTGCCTCGGTTGAATGGGAAGCATTGATTGAGCTGATTGAGTGTTGACTGACTGGGAAACATTCATGGGGAATGCTGACAGATTGAAGTGAATCCCAACCTCTTTCTCCTCCATCCACTCTAACAACGTACAGTGCTACCTTTCCGCTACATTTACACTAACTTATAGACTTGTTTTATCCATCTTCATATCCACACTTGCTACACTCACCCACCAACACACATTCGAACCAACTCACATTATAATTCATCATTGAGTGATTTGAGGAATGCTTTTGAAAGCCAACTGTTGAATTTCCAATCACATCTTCCACTTTAAGTTTGTCATTAATTTTCTTTCAATTGAATTTAGCGCCTTTTACTGAGCTTAGAATATTAGCTCTCTTCACCTCTAAAATACAGTCCACTTGCTCGGAACAGAGAATTCGTCATCAACCAACTCAAGTTTGACAAATTTCCTTCAGAGAAATGAGTACCGGTATCTTCTGTTAATAATGCACTCTACAGGTGATGTGATGATTATGATGAAGGAGAAGAAGGGGATGATAAAGATGGTAATTGGAGAAGGCAGTGAATGAAGAATATGTACACAAATCAAAGAATAGGAGAGCAGATGAAGGAGAAAAATAATAAGTGAATAACGGAGAAAAAGAACAAGAAAAATCAGAAAAACAGAGGTTGGATAAGATGATGGTGATTGTTGAACGTAATGGAAAGTGAGAGGTCAAATAAATAGAAGAATAAATTAGAGAAAAAAGTTGATCGTTGATGAAGGAAGATGAAGGAGATAAAGAACTAGAAGAGAAGGTGGGGAAGGAAGAAGAAGACGATATTATGTTGAGGAGGCAGATGTAAAGGTAGATGAGGAATATTATGTTATTGATTGTAGAATATGGTTAAGGTAAATTAGTTATAATAGATGAAAAGCATTCGGAGGAGTAAGAAGGAAAAAGGGAGACCAGGGCCGTGTTACATGAGAAACTACAAGCTAATATTATAAATAGATTTATATTTTTTAATAGTAAATTGCTATTCTGATAAGCAGTCGATCACTAATACTATTAGTTTGTATCTATTAGTAGTTTAATAGGCCCCAGGAGGGAAGAGATGGTGAAATAATAGAGAGAAGGAGCAGTTGAGTTTAGTTTTCAAAGTTTATACTTCAACTTCAACTTGATCGGGGCTTTGTGCTTTGTAAAGCGGTGCTTCGCAAAGCATGTCAGTGGATGACTTCAAGCTCTGCTTTACACTTTACATATCAGCTTTCAACAGTTTTACAGTAGACTGCTGTTGTAAGAATCCCTGTAAACTGTCAGCATTCGTTATAAGTAGTAGCAATGCAATCTCATTCAACCTACGCTGCGAGTTCGGAGTGAATTTTGAAACTGATTTACCAGGTTTATCAAATAGCTGATTCACCAGAACTTTGCTTCTGGTCGATAATTATTTGAAAGATAATACTTGCAAAAGTTTGAGGAAAGTTAATAGAGGATGATGCCCACATGAACGGCAGACATGCGTGAGTTTTTGATAATAAAGGAATTGAACTAGAAATTTCGAGTTGAATGCTGAAACATTTAGGAGTGATTTTTGAGTTCATAACTACTGTATCGAGAGAATCGATAGCTTTCAACAAATATGTTTTGATAGATTCTGTCTGCGAGGCAACTTGAAAGACAAATTATTACAAGTTAATAGGATACAAGGATGCATTTGAATAATGCATCATATATTATAATGCATTATAGCATTAAATATTGCCAATTCGAGCTGATCACTCTCTATTAATGTTAATTGAACGTTCAACTTTCAATCAAGATCATTTCGATCAAAGATCAGCTCTACTTTCAGTGAAATGTGATCAGTTGATTTATGACACAGCTAGTGCCAGTTGCACTAAAGCCTGTTAAATTTCAACCGTGATTAATTCCAATAGAACCAATCAGAGGAGTCTTCTTTACAAAATAGTCTTTTCCGATTGGCTCTCTTGGATTTAACCAAGATTATAATTTAACAGACTTTTGTGCAACCAGGCTTCAATTTTTTATATCGGTTGCAACAGCAACGCATTAGGATCGTTACTCAAATATAATTATTTCATGTCAAAAATAGTAATAGCTGCGATGTAGAATACTGAAACAAAGTACTTTTGTGGTAAAAGTATCAAAGCCTAGCCGAATCTTTAAGCAGGTGAACCAACAAAACATCAGATGTTTAACAACTTTTAAAAACTTGCAGAGTATGTTTAGTAATTGAACTTTTCATGACCTCCTAAATAAACTTTCTTCCAGGATTAATTGAAGTTCTACTTGGATTAAGGATTACTTTTCCCACTTTTTCCCTCAATGTAAGATCTCAGCAAACTAAGCCTCTGAGGGGAAAAGTTTAAGTCTATTTTGTTCCACTATCCTTCTCAATTCCCTCAGTTGAAATCGTTCCACAACTTTCTTTTGTGCATTCACACTAGAATCCTGTCAACTTTATGGAAGAAATTTGAGATGTTCGTGAGGATTAGTCAGATGGCTGAGGGCAATGACTGCATTCTATTTTTAAATCTGGATTTGGAATGTGGTTCTGATAGGATGCATTTCCAGAGTTCAGTCAAGATAGGATCATTCGTTCAGTTCCTTCCAACATAAAAGGAATGAACTTATTCTTCAACGGAATTCAATTTGGAAATTGAGCATAATACAAGAACCACCAATACAAAAAATTGAGTGAACCAGTTGATATGCTGAAGTAGCTTCACTTCACACTTTTAGCATACTAGGTTGGAAAGCAGAAAGCATTGTGGTTATTTATAAGGAGCCCTGACAGTAATGGTGGATTTGGAAAAAGGGTCAGCAGTGTTTAAAATGACTACTGACAACTTTTTTGTGCTCAATTTATTGGTGGGGTGCGGTAGGAGCTGAATTTAGGAGGGGTGCGTCTATGAGATTGGGCGGGGGTGGGTTGTTCACCCCTGTCGACAGTTTGAAGTGCATCACCTGTCCGCGGTAGAAACTACACCCGTTGATAATAATTGGGAAAATGTGGGAGGTACACTGCTGGAGCATTGTTTGAGGATATTGTAATGTAGCCGATTATTTAACATGAATTTTCACAATTCGAGAGCATCCATTGTTTAAAAATTAAAAGTGTCGACGACGGTGAAAATTCATGACAAGTAAAATTGGACTGAAAAATGGTGTCTCTTAACAGAGGGTTAAAGCCGGGCCCGATTATCTGCTTTAGATAGTTCCAGGTCCCGTCCTCGTAACCGTACATTACAATATAAACTAAAGTCAGTCACACTTTTCAATCACATGCATTGAACTAAATAAACTACAAACAACTAGAGCACTATGAGCTGCATTGAATTTCTTTATAATATTATATATGGCATAAATTGAATCAACTTTAAATTGCTTTCAGTAGTTTCCTACTACCTTCCTAACTCCCTGCTATCTATTCCCTACGCACTAGACGACTCACTTTCTATAAGAAAATAGCTCATAATAATATTATTATCATCACTATTGCAATGCTATTCTCTTACCCCTTATATATTTTCCCTTTATAAAGTACAATATAAAGAGAATATGGCATTAGAAGCTATAATTTTTGTGGCTTATCCAGCTTCAAAAATAATTCTGGTCCTTTTTGGGGGGGGGGACCAGAATGGTTACTTTACCACTAACTATACTAAATAGGTACATGCTACATATTATCTTTGTGTAAAATAACCCTGCTTTCGAGATCGATCTATACTATTTTGAATAGTTGATAGAACATGGAAATTCTGTAGAAAGAACACAACCTGATAGCTAGGTCGTGTAAATTAAACCTACAATAACAACACAAACAAGATATTCAGACGAAACTCTCAAACGAGCAATTATTAGCACAACAAAAATGTTCACATGCTAACAACTAGGACTAGTTGAATCAGCTCTTCAATTGTATGAGGATATTTCCAGGCATTTATTGCAGCTCTTGAATTGAATGTGAATATTTTCAGGCTTTGCAATCAATGTTGATTATTCATATTCTGATTGGCCGTATTGAGGGCATATCCCAGCCAATGTTGGCTTGTGAAATAGTGATTTACCAACTTGATTCCAAAAGCTATAATTGCAAGCAATATTTTCAGGCGTTCTGGTACTAATTTCGTAGTTTATTGCGCTGTGAGAGCTGTCGAACAAAACATTAAGGTTCAATCGTTGTCTGGCCGACTGATCAAGAAATTCAGTAGACACAACGCTGTTCACTGTTGGTTTTACAAACACACAGAAACTAGTACAAATAAATTATCGGATGGATGATGAACGGTGGAATTAAGAAGTTAGTTTCGGGTACCAAATTGATTATTTATATTTAGTCATTTCATTTGGTATAGTTCAATCAGTTCAATGTTCATGTGGATTATGCTATATTATTTCCTAGTTTGAAACTAAAATTGAGAGAATAACCAGTATATCAAATTCTACAGCACATGACCTGGAAAATATCATTCAAAAAAAAATATGAAGAAGATAGTGAGATATTTTGTTTTATCAGAGACAAATAATCAAGATATATTAACTTCATGGTTCTATCTACATAAAACTAGAATGAAGAATGTTGATATAATACAGGTGAGTCCAAAAAAATGCAAACACTCTTTGACAATGCATATCTTGGTAACGCACAAGCAGTTGTTACAGTTTGCAGTATGCAATGCACACTATACACCAGACGTGCGAAATAGTGTCACTTTGATTCCATTTTATTCAATTCAATAGTTTTCTGTTGGTTCTCAATAATGTGAACAAGTGGCCCGTCCTTGTAGGCCACGGAATACGGCAGAGAAACGTGGCGCAGGCGAGAAAATGACCACCCGCGTCACGACGGACGGCCAGCCGGACTTCCAGCCGTCAGTCACGACGGACCAGCAACTTGGGCATTCCTTTTGGTATTCTATTTCGATGTCTCGTCAACAGGAAGTGTGGCATGAGTAGTTCGCATGCAAATTGTATCATGTGCCGATTCATTCCTATGCGTTCGAAATACGTTAGGTTTTCTATCGTTGCCATCAATCAAAAATCCAAATAAGTGCTATTGATATGCATTAATATTTTTGCGCGAACTTGAGAGCATTCTACGAGACATCTGTAGCTCTATAGAAAACAATCCTACAAGTTTGACACATCTAGGTTTGTCCAGAGTCTAAACTCTAGATCATACTATCAGAGCCCGCTAGCTCTCGTTCAGAAACAAACCTTCACATTATAACTATCTAGTCCAGACTGATGAAGGCTATCCATCTGAAATACCATCTCATAACTTATGGTCTGCCATTTATTTTGAGACTAAAGAACTTCAATAACTATAATCAACATTTGGAATTCTGCTGATGATTATCGTCCACAGGACCTCTTCCCCGTCACCTGAATTCAAACAAGGTCATTGTGTCTCTCTAAAACTCAATAATCATCTCTCTCTCTCTCACTCTTTCTTTCTCACTATGTCACCCCCTTCCACACTCACTCACTCACTTCTCTCTCAAATATTGTCCTCTCTCAAAAAGTGACCTGGATTCTTCAATGGTGATAATTTGCCCAGTTATAAGTGCACATGATTAGTTAATGACAGGTAGAACTGAAATGTTTTTTTGTTCTGATGATCTGTCATTAGTTCATTGACCTTGCTGTAGGGTAATTTGTAGTGAGCTTTAATAATCACAAATTCAACGCTTGTTGAAGGCGAGTCCTTTTTTGGCTATGAAATCCTTTTCTCAAGATTGTGATAATTGTGATATCAGAATTACGTGAGAAAATATCCAGTTTTATGGCAATTTTATTGATATATTCAAGAGAAAAGTTGTTATGTCTGAGATGTATGTGTTTAACATTCAACCAGAGATGAACTACGTCATATTATATGGTTCCTCCATGATTCAACACATCACAAAAAATAACGCAATGTGAATAAAACTAACAAACAAAATTGAATTCGTTGTTTTTGATGCTAAGTTGAGTTACATTGAGATTATTCAGGTTGATTGCAAGTTTTTTCAATGACAATTGATATCCATCTGATAAGTGAAAAGAATAAGAATTAATGAGATAAGAACTCTCTACTTCTATTTGCGAGTTCCAGTGGCAAATTAAAAGCGCTGACGTGAACGGTAGCTGATAAGTGAGTCGAGAATCAGGTAATTAGCCCTTGTTGAGCACTTTGTTTACGATCTGACAAGACCTGACTGACCGATATCTTGAGGAAGAAGGAATGAGTAGAAGGATCAAAAGAGAAAAAAAGAGAGAGAGGACTGAGAGCAAAGAGTGAGAGGGACAACCGGTTCTTTTATATACTCAGATATCCAGAAAGATAGAAAAACGGATGATAAGACGAATAAAAACGGAGAGAGAGGAGGAGGAAGAAGAGACCAGAGTACTGGGTGTGATAATTGGGAAGATAGATAAGAGAGGAAGAATGAGCAGCATGATAAAGTGTGATTGGCGGATATGCGTGTGATGGATAGGAGGTCGATTAAATCCTTCTCACGTAGAGCATGCAGATCAGAACAAGGAAAAGATTCAGTTAAACCAATAATTAATTAATAAATAATAACATAGTTGACTGTGGATTCGAAATGTGTCAAGTTCTTCGAGCCAATTAACTTGGTCTTGTGCATTACCACCTTTCTTCAACACTCTTGTAGTATACAGGTAGTGAACCCTTTGTTCTAGGCTGTTCTACAAAGAAGTTGCATTAGTTTCTCTGCTGACACAGAGAACATAATTGATAATGCTGAATTTGCTCGTAAATTATCATTGGGAAAACTGAGAAGAAAAAGTCCAGTTTTAAGGAAATTCTTGTTAATTGCAGTAGGCTACTTGGTAGTTGAAAGGTGAGACCACCCTTGGAGTTTCAAGCTTCAATGAAAGAAACACTTCTCTGAGAGACTAATGTATTGAAGTTCGGAATTATATTCTAAACTTTATTTGCTTGTGAATTAAACGCCGTGAAATGACATAAATCGATTGCTACATCGATCATATTCGTTCACTCGTTCAAGTTACATTCTTTGTTTTAATGGATGACATCATTTTAGGGTGGTTTAATAATGTGATTGGATTTTTGTACAAATATATGACAAATATGCAGCTTTAATGTTTTTGTTCCAGTTCGATTCCAATGAGAAAAACACATTTCAATTAAATTTGTGCTTTCATCAATTACTCAATTATGATAAATATGAATAGAAATAGAAACTTTATTTGTCACATAAACACAAACAATATATTTTGTAATACATACAAATACAAAATAAAAATAGGAAAAAGAACTATAATAAAAATATAAATGTGACAAATCTACTGTGCACAAAGAGATAAATTTCTGTCCGCGCACAGGAGTATCAAGACATAAATAGTTAATATTTAAAAATATGAATAACAAAATGCAGAACTAGTGTATGGTGCTAAGGGTTTTTTTTTAAATTAAGACTAGTATAAGTTGTGATGCTGTTCTGTTTTATTATCTACAATTTGAAAATATTATTCTATTTAGTCAAGTGTGCTGCATCATATTAAATAATTAACAGATTGGTTTTTAGTGTTGGCATATAATGAGAAGGTTCTCTTACATAATATAAGGCGAGTTTATGAGGGCTTCTGATGCTACCCTTGGTTGAAACAGCCATAACGGTTCAATGATATTGCAGCAATATAATGTCAATAAAATTTAGTTATCAGATTTTTCATCTGGATATGAGTCCTTTGACTTGGAATTGAAATGTTGGAGCAAACGATTTGAAATGAACATTCAACAATTTCAACAGAAATTGATTTTTTCAAAAAGTACGTGGGTACATCAGATGCTGGGAGAAGCTTGTCTAGAGAAGCAAGTTGAACTGTGAAGAATTTAATTAAACATGAAAAACTATTCCAGCTTCAATTAAGGCTTCACTGTTCTGGAAAAATGCTTCATAATTATTATTCATCTCGTGAATCAAAATTCCACTCAGCTCCTACCAAGGAAAGTAGAGACTTGCAAGATAATTTAAGAATATTATCAGAATACTTCGTCTTCGAGATTTTGAATAATGGTTTCTCATTGGGTCAAGCCCGAAATACAAGGATTTTCTGAGCTAAGTTGATGAGATTGAAAGATCTACAACGTATAATAACAATATCTTAGAACAGTAGTTTTAAAAACGGTGATAACAGATTTCGGTTCCTTCTTATTTCACTTTTGGCTTCTATCTTCATATCAATTTTTTACCTTTGCTTTTTGTTGAAGGTTTTGTGTTGATTGGTTTTTTATACGAGTATGTTCAAAACTCATCAAATAAGTTGAATTTAGTTTCATAGTACCATGCTGATATTAAAAGTATCAACAACTGTGATAACTTATACAATAGAAACACTATTAAATTGGGCTTTTATCCAACTTGAACTTTGTATCACAAATTAGAATGAATGTCTTAATTTTTCAAATTATAATTAATTGGTTAATGGAAATGAAAATAGGCCTATAACCTAAGTAAATTGAGAATGTATGCGAAATTTCAAGTTAATAATCTCAGTAGTTCAAACGTCATGATGCGTCAAACATGTTTTTCGTATCCTCACTTCAAACTGGTTGCGTTTTTTCATATTATAACATTTAACCTTCCAATTCAACCAATTTCAACAATTTAATGTAGATCTCACAATAGAACCCCCAGGAAACGACCTTGAACGAACGGAAAACGGTGCCAAAAAAGTGAAATCTAAAGCGAATGTTTCGGTCAATGTCATAAAAAGTTACAAAGATCAGGCATGGCGACAGTGAAAATGCCAAAACCAGTTACCACTCATTCAAGAGGAGTGTAACAGTTGTAAAAGCTGTTACAAAATCGTGTGCAACTGTCTGAAATAATACCAATAATGAAAATGCTTTAGTGCGTGGAACTGGTGACCGGTAACCGGTAACTGAGTTGTAACCGGTTAAAAAAACTGGTTGCTGATTCGATTTAGTCGTGGATTGCGTTTCAATAGGCATTAATAAGTAGGCCTTCTCTGGAACTTGGAAGTAAGTAGAACTTACTTATGAGTGGAACTCACTTCATGTTCGTGAATATCATCAGATGCATGTAGGGATTCAACGTCATGGGGAACAATGTTATTGAGTGTCAGATCGTATGTGTTGTAGTGTAAATAATGCAAATTTCAAGCAAACAATGTTATAGGGGATGAGAAGAGATTTTCTCGGATGTTCCGCCTCACTGTATATGCCTTCCCATGAGTGAACTTGGGAATTTAATTATAGAACTCAACTTGATCACTTGGGATTTTCGCTTGGGTTTCCGCAATTGGGTTTTACTTTCCGATTTGGTATACATTTTTCAAATTTGATTAAATGGTTGTAACACTAATACCATAGAGAAAAGATAGCAATTATACGTAAGATCCAGCTTATAATCATGATAAATGTAATGAATAAATAGTATCAGCAATGACATTCATTAATGTAACATCAATTATCCATTAATGTATTCTTTAATAAGAAATAATATGATTATAAGCAGTATAGAGAGAATGCACAAAATTTATGTTTCTACTATGAATTTTCAACATGAAAAATGAGAGTTTAACTCATCATCTTCTTCTATCGAACGCCCGTCCTTGGCTGTTCAGTCATTAGACGCCTTGCCGTCCAGTTGAGCCTTGCTCGAGTTTAACTCATAGATTTGCTCTATTTGAATAATCTTGCAAGGTTAAAAAATATCCTAGTATTTTCTCACCAAACTCATCAATCATTCGAAGCACACCAGTTGGCCCATCAAGATTTGAACTCGTCATTAAGATGGTTTTAAACCCGAGCATGACAATAAATCTTTCCTAGGTCTGTGTATCTATCAACCGTGAGCCTCGAGCTACTCAAACTGTTAGTAGTCGCTTTAAGAAACAACACACACTCAATGAATTCAGCTTGCTACTCATACAAACTCGTGTCGATTCTAAGCCGTTCGTATTATCTGTGGTCTCTTTATGTTTTGTTGATAATTTGATACCAGAGTGACCAAATGCCTCTTCGACGAGAAATAATGATGGAGAGTGGATTGATATTTTTGAACAGAGACGCCCACCAGGGTAACTCTAATTATTATTACACGTTGGACAGCAAGTGTGATTCTAATTCGAGAGTTGCATTCTCTTTATTCTTCAGAGTAAGTTCTTCATTATTATTATTTCACACAAAAAAACCACATGATTAGAATGATCGGGAGAGAAAAATAACAATATTTTGTGCTATTTTTCTCCCGAATTTAGAAAGACTACTTAGTCTGTAAAGGGTTATGTATTCTAGATCTTCACTAAGGGATCTCTATACTATTCTGCTATATTAAAGCTTACTTCATAATGTCAATATCACTTGGAGATGACAACAATACTTCCTATTTCAACCAGTGCTCACAGTTTGAAATGAATTTCCCCGTACTATACGGACACAATAAACATGATTGGTTCAATGTTTTTTCTCTGCTGTGAGTGGTGCCCCCATATGCCTGTGCGTGAGTAATAGGATGGATGGTGTTGAGAGATGATTGGAGGTATTGTTATGAGTAGGATACAAATAATCGGAAAGTCATTTCTCAGGTTATTGAATAGCTAGAGTCTAGAAGTCTAAAATTCTAAGAGTCTAAAGATCTAGAGTCTAGAACTAGGAGTTGTTTCAGTACCTACTGAATAATACTCATTGATCCCGAAAATGTGATATCAATGAAAATACCAATAAAAAAAATAAAAGAATAAATTTTCATAAATCAGATTTCAAATGATAACGAAAATACTATGTATAGTTTTGGGTCCTGCTATATTGGAAATACCGCTTCATCTCGTAATAATAGCGGAATTTTCAGAGACTAGATATATATGGCTCTGACTGCTTGTTAACCCCTACCCGAGTAGGCTACTACAGAGAGTCCTCTCGCAATTATCAGTGCTGCAAGTGTGTGAGGCCTTGTGAATACCTGAGGATACTAACAATGGTTGTGAGATTGAACCATAGAACTATACTATGTCAGACCCATATTCCTAAAAACCTACAGTACCTACTGATGTACCTACAGTACCGAACCATCGATGTATTATTGAGTATTTAACTTTTTATACTATACTCCATCCACTGACATTGAATAGTTACTATAGGTACATTTTCATGTTTGGTGTACATTTACATGTATTTGTACATGTAATCCTGTTCATAGGTGTATATTACTATACATTATGTGGTCCGGTGATTTGTAGATGCTCGTTCCAGTCGGATTTGACGGTGAGGATTGCACGATTCGTCAAACGGGCAGCTTCTTCAATCTGTCAGCATTATTTGGATGGGAAGCAGTATAAGAAATGCTGACCGTTTGAAGTGAGTCTCTCCATAGCTGCATTTCTACCTTGTCTACGCGCAATGATCGATTGGGAATGTTTGAGTCCAATTTTGTCAGAGAGAGAGAGAGAGATAGAGAGAGAAAAAGGGAAGACCTCGTAGGAAAGTGAAGCTGGAAGTAGTAATGATGAGCGTTATATGTTTTCGGTTTAGTTTTGTTGGTCCGTCCGTTCTGGGACGGAATAGGTATTTTTTAATAGCTCTGAAATGTTCTTCGGAGTATTCTTAGCAAGGGGAAGAAAATATGTACAATTTGGAGAAGAATAGTGATATATTCAAAAGAAAGATGAATCTGATTACTCTAATAATAAGAGTAATAATTATGAATAATAATACTAATTATTATTGATTTCAACAACCTCTACTCAGCAGTCGAAAATGGATTTACACTTTTGAGTCATCCTTCCCTAAAATTCTTAGCAAAGAGGAAAGGAGTGTGATTATAAAATATAGTGACTTTGAAGAATAGATGTATCTGAATCACATTTTTATATTGGTTTCATAGATAAGAAAGATGAAACAATACAAATTGTCGTAGCTTAGCTATAATAGCATGAGGACATGATCTATGATTATGGAAACGAATGAGACTTTAGGAAATTGATGAATGTGTTCATGAAACATTCTGTATCTGAATTCTTACCTAGGAAACACAAAGCGAATCCGTACAGAGTTTCACAATCCACTAGGGTTACTGTGTAATTTATGTTCGTAATAAAAATTTTGAAAAAAAATTCAAGTATGTTACTTATTTGATTTATATGTTTTATCAATGTAAATGAATGAGTTCAACATGATGCGATATTAATAGACTTCACAATGAGCTATAAATATATTGCAAAAATCAATTACTTAACATTCCAATTCTTACTATCCTCCTCATCCAATGGTATGTGCTGCCGACACATCCAATAAGATGTGGTGCACAAAAGCAATTCTTCTAAATAAAATAAAATTTTTTCAACAATAAAAACCCACAAAGGAATGATTAAAACTCAAAATTTCGCAGAAGCTGACTTTATTGAACATTTTACCTAGAGACCATCCTTCGAATCTTACTCAGCTCGCGTTTTACACTTGCCGAAATTACCACTTAAACAAAATTATTTCGTAACATAATTTTCGTGGACCTTGTCCATCACATCACATCAGTTCTTGTCTTTTTTGGAACATCACGCAAAGTCTGTAGTGAGATTCACTGCAAACTGTCAACATTGGTTGCATGGGAAGCACCCATGTTATTTAATAGGATTGCCGACAAGAGTGGACTCTAGAAGAGCAGTAATAATTTTGGGAAGGTCATCAATGATGTATGATTATCATCTCTTCTCAGTGTTATGTCTAATGAGGGAGCTACTTTGCTCGGGTCATGTATGCTGCGTAATGGGCATTCAATGCTTTCATGGGCATACTTCTTCTATTTCTTTTTCCTTCTTTTCTTCTTTCTCCCAATTTGGGCATGGACAGCCTACCTAATTACTCTTCTCAGTCATCTTCCACCAATAACTGATCGCGCCTCTGGGTGATCATTTCAAAGATATAACAAACTGGGAAGGTCTACCACTACATCTTCTTCTTCTTCTTCTTCTTCTTCTTCTTCTTCTTCTTCTTCTTCTTCTTGTTCTTCTTCTTCTTTTCTTCTTCTTCTTCTTGTTCTTCTTCTTCTTCTTCTTCTTCTTCAATCCGATTTCTAAGCATTGCTCTCTCTTCTTCTCTCAAGTAAAAAGATTACATTTTGTGATTATCCTATTATATTGAGCGAGCAATTTCTGTATATCTGTTTATATTTTTATATCTAGTTATTTATGTTCAATGGATCTTGAAAACGGCTCTAACGATTTTCACGAAATTTGGAACATAGTAGGTTTGTGATGTAGAAATTCGGTTGCACCTGGTCTCATCCCTGGGAAAACTCGCTGAAGGACATGAAAAGGATAACAATTATTCATCCTTGGAAAAACAGATGACAATTTCGTTGTCTGTCGAAACAGAAGATGCGTGTGTGGGATAGAAACAGAATATTATTTCCAGCTGTGTAATGAATCAGCGATAAACCCTAGAAATTTTAATCGACTTGATTAAAATAATCCGTTTTGTTGACATGACATGATAATCATTCTAAACTAGAGTATATAATAATTTTCATTGTTAATCATTATTTGACAATTTTAAGTGATTAGTAAGTGTTATTTTGTTATTCAATTTGGTTTGTGAATAATCTAAATTAGAACGGTTTTGTTTCAAAATGTTTGACTGAAAATTGAACCTGAATTCAAGCGTATGGAACATAACCTACTTTCTGGACTATTTATAGTGAAAAATAAAAATTCGGGGAAGAAACAGTTTTGGGCTGTGACTGTTAGTCCTTCCCCAATTATTTTAAATAATTGTGTTCTGTTTATCAATAGTTTATAAATAAATAACGAGCAAAGCTGGGTGCCCCGATATTTATTCATAATTTGAATTCCCTTCCCTAACTTTGACTAAATTAACTTTTTTCTGTATAATGAACTCCACCAATACCAACGAACACCAACGTACCAGTTCATTTCAATTTTTCACCATATTCTGACTGTTTTTGCAGTTTTTCTCAATAGTACATTAATAATTGAATAAAAATATTCAACGTCATTGCTATTATATTCATAAACATTCTTATTGCATTCTCTATCAACATTTCCCATTCATATTAGCTCACGCAAGAGTTAATTAGATCAGTATTAGTCCACAAATGTAGCATTCTATCAAATTTAAAATCTATTCGAACTTGTATCGATTGTATTGATTTTGAATGTATTTAATAAATTAAAACTCACAGAGGACCTACTGAGGCTACCTCTTGTAATAAATTTCATTACTGGAGGAAGATCTTTTATCTGTAATGATAAGCTGTACACTAGTGACTATGTAGTGTCATCGTTCCTAAAGGATAGCGTCAATGATTTAAATTATTAAAACAATGGTGACAGATTAATGTGAATCTCACTCTAGATATTAATTTTCAACTAGAGACTTTATTCGTTCGTCGGTGGGCTTGTGGATTTTTTGTTTGTATGTTTGATGGTAACTTACGATTGCTTCCATCAATGAACTTCACATTTTTAATACATATTCTTCGAACATTATTCAGGTATTGGTTATTGGCCAAAGAAATTGACTCAATACTTCATCCTTTCACAGGATATTGAAGGTTAACATTACTAGTAGTTCTGTGAACAGTAGACCTCACGCAGTACTAGTAGTTCTGTGAACAGTAGACCTCACGCAGTTCTCTCATTCACAAGTATCTGATGTCACCTGTTCTAGTTGAATCACAATTAACAGTTGAATCATAATTTACTTTCAGAAACTGTTATTTGCGTTCTCCAAGATCGAAAACTCACTTATGTTGATAAACTCAGTTCACGTTTGAATTTGTTACCCGTATGATAATTTATCCAGTTCCGTGATAATCATTCCATCTGATAAAAATATTCGTCAACTATTTTAAAATTAATTTTTTATCAATCAAGAATATTATAATTTCTTCAGCATTATTCAGTTCATTTAATCATTTACTATTTTATTTTCAATAACCTATCAACTTTGCTTTTCAAATGTGAGAATATTGATACTGATGGGCACGCATCATAAAAAATATTGAAACCCTACCTTGTAGAAATCGACACGGCCAGACTGAATAATCCACTATTCAGCTGATTGATTATGAATAATTCTATAGTCTGATTAATCCTATCTTCAAAGTAGATTATATACATAGTGATATCAGAGTACGGAGGAATACCTTTTCTTTTCATATTATCCTCAAAATGAAAAATTTCAAAAAACCTTGTGTATACATCGACGCGCAGTTGAAAGAGGAATATTCCTGCAAAATCTCATCGAATTATATCAACGCGTTTGGCCGTAATCTCGTTACATACTGACAGACAGACAAAAGAGAATCCGAGTTAAAACTTAGACCTTACTGAACTTAGACCTTATTGTTCGGTTAAAAAGTCCCTCTAGTAAAACGTTTTGTATTAATTGACCATTACAAATCGCATATCAACCGTCAGCTTAATTTTCAATTCTATGCAATGATATAATATGCAATCAATAAACCAATGCAACATTAACTATTTTCCTTCATTTTCCACTGCTACCGATAGAACAGCT
Organism: Nilaparvata lugens; assembly: GCF_014356525.2. Lineage (NCBI taxonomy): Eukaryota > Metazoa > Arthropoda > Insecta > Hemiptera > Delphacidae > Nilaparvata > Nilaparvata lugens. The sequence goes on from NC_052507.1 coordinate 54,126,954, forward strand.
ATAGTTACTAGTGTATAAAGGTGCGTACAGACTTATGAGCCACGAATACGCGCATTTCACTGGAATGCGCGTTTTTGTGGCACTTAAGTCTGTATGCACCTTAATAATTCATGTGTTGATGAATTAACTATTATAGTCTTCAATTAATGCTATTAGTTTATTCGCAGGGGATAAGTCTAGTGTAGTACAGTACTGATTTCAAAAGTCCAAAAATGTCAACCGGACATTTCTATCTCGGTCCAGGGACATCTTCACCATCCCAACATGGCTTAAGAACAGCAAGCTACATTCATCTTCTCCAATTGCGCCATCTTTATGTCCATCACACACACATAACATGTCTTCTCCATAACTCATGTCCAACTTAGCTGCAACTTTCAGGGTCCAAGTTTCCTGTCAATGAGTTATTTCGCAACTTTTTCATAGCGACACATTGTTTATGAATGGTGGCGGCCAGAGGATGTTCCAATAGGTAATGGGCAAAGTTCAACGCGGTTGGCTAATTTATTGGCTACAAATGTGGTCCACTGACCCATACATAGGCTGGGCCATAGGCTACTTGTTTGCCATGACTTTCTTTCAGACTGTGTCTGTCTCTGTGTCTGGAATGAAGATGTAGAGGAGGCGACAAGAGAAAAGCAGGAGATGGAGAGGATGGGGAGAAGAAAAGGAAGAAATGGGAAGAAGAAGTAGAAGAGGAACGAGAAAAATAGAAACAAGCTTTTGGAGGGAAGGGGAAAACGAGGAGAAGGAGGTATAGAAGGGCGAGAGGAGGAGGAGGACGTTGAAATGGAGGAGAAGCAGGAGGAAGTTGAAGAGGGAAAGAAGAGGAGAAAGAATGAGAATAAGGAGTAGAACAACAACATCAAGAAAGTAGATAAAGTACATTGAAGAAAGTTGTAAAAGGTGGAGAGAAAATAATAAAAGAGTAAAAGTGAGAGGAATTATCAAATTAACGAGGAAAATAGAGGATGAAAAACTGTAGTTAAATGTAACTCAATGTAATGTAACTGTAATTTAAACAGTAACTGTAATGTAACAGTTAATGTAACTGTAGTTAAATGTAATTCAACTGTATTTAAATGTAATTCAACTGTATTTAAATGTAGTGTTATAGTTTAAGAAAGAGGGTGAGGAGAATGAATAGGTGAAGGAGGAGCGCAGGAGGAGCTGAACGGGAAGAGGTTGATAAATGAGAAGAAGGGGGAGGAAAACTAGAAGTAGATACCGAAAAAGGTGATAGAGAAGATCGATTGATTGATTGATTTTTATTTAGATGTGATATGAATAAGTGATGACGAATAAGATCGAAGAGCTAGAAATTGTAGAAAGGAGGAAAAGGAGAAGAAGAAGCTCAAAATTCAAGAAATGCGAACAGAAAGACAGTTTAAAAAGGATAGAAAGAAGAAGAAGAAGACGCAAGAAGGAAAGAAAAATGCAAGGGAGCTACAGGAAAATGAAAGTAAGATAAGGCTTTTTTATCAGTTTTCCTTCTATCTCCTTCCTCTGTTTAACTGTACCTCCTTCAAATCCTTTCCTTCATCTTTTTTCTGGTATCTGCTTCACACAACTGTCTTTCTCTCTAATCCTTCTATCTCTCTCCCCTCTTCCCCTCACTCTCTTGCACTTCGAGTGCATCACAGATTGAATAATGTGAAGCATGTAGTGACACTCGATCTATTACTACGTTCCACTTTTTCTAATATTATGTTCAAATTAAAAAGGAATCTTCACTTCAGAGCCCCTATAAATTATATCTGCAATAGGTTACATCCTATTCATATATGAACCATATACTTTTTGTGCAATTGGTTATATCCTACCTAAAGCATACATTTTTTGTGCAATCACCTATCTTCTTTTCAAAGCATATATTTATAATGTTTGCAATAGGTTATCAAGTCCTGTATTCGAAACCTGTATTCGGCTACAGTGAGCTTCATTCCAAATTGTCAGCATTAGTTGAATGGTGAACTTTGAAGTCATTTCTAGGGAACGCTGACAGTTTGAAGTCAATCTCAGTATATATGACTAATGTATCACCTCAATAACAGTGTGGTAAAACTATATAGTAATATAGAAATCTATAATAACCATAGCGATCTCAAATTTATGGTCAAGTGGCGGCCTTGAACCCACACATTCGACACACTCACACATACATACATACATATATATGTACTCATATAATAACTGATGCAACTCAAGCAACATGTGTCACGATTAGTCAATTACTCAAGATCACAATCTTAGCTGCAAAGTATTACTATTTATATTTAAAGGTAGGTCCGTTAATAATAAATTCCGTACAAAAGATGCTACAAGTATTTCGAAATGTCACATATATCAATTTTAATTGTTGAGAGCGAGTATCATCGGATTGCATTGCTATCGGAGATACATCAAGTTTAATTCTTGTTTGGAACGTGAACATCGAATTGAATATTTACATCGATTTTTTTGATAAATTATCTCTCTCGAATTTACTCCAGTCTACACTGCTCTCAATTCTCGCTGCAAGCAATTGAGCCGAAACATAACTAGGTTTATTTAACGCAGGAAGTCTATTAATGAATCGGTTAAAATGTGATAACGTCATATCACAGCGTTGAAATTTAGAAGTGTGGATTATAGAGCCTATTGGATAGAGCGGAGATCAAATTGAACAAAGCAAGCGCCGTTTGACGCTGTGGGCTCCAGCCCTACTTCCCAATCAATTTCTGCACCGCTGGGCAGGAGAATTCCATTGATTTTTTAAAAGTTTTCAAACAGTTTGTTTCAAAGAATGAACACTCCCATAAGAACCAATGGTTTTTGTTTTTCTGCCCAGCAGAGGAAAGATAATTTGTAAAATAGTTTTTACAAAGAATTGGAAATCCTCATAAGAACTAGCGAATGCTTTACTTTTTCTGACCAGTGGAACAAAAATTCAATGGACAGCAGAGCTTGAAGACTTGTTATTGATACTGTATATCGATCAATTTTCAATCTTCCTGTGCAATCAACTTTTCTCACGCATTTCCTGTGTCTCCAATATTCAATATTCTGTGTCTCTATCAACCTTAAGCTTGTGTGCTCCATCAAACTTTGAACAGATTTTATCTGAATTGAACACCATATGATAAATGCGATCATAGCTAGACTCAATCCTAAAAGAATTAAACTCAAAATAAGCAGCTATTGATACGGGCCTATCAGTACTAACAGACTAGTTCTCAGAGTCGTTATTCTTCTGATGTTTCTTGAATCTCTTTCTTTATTTCTGTGTGCTTAATTTCTTCTCAAATGATATGCCTCTCACTTTAGTCTTCTCAAATTATGTGTTTGTTAGGAAGAACGTATCTCACCGTCACGTCTGTCAGCGATCAGCAGTAACGGCAGCCTGGGCGGCGTCGGGATGGGTGGCCGCGGCAGTGATGCGTCCCGCAACCTGCACCAGTCTTCGGCGCTAGACGGCCGCGTCGTCAAGTTCCAGCGACAAAAGAAGGCGGCCAAGACCCTCGGCATTGTGGTGGGCGGATTCCTGCTCTGCTGGTTTCCGTTTTTCATCATTTTGCCCATCGGTGAGTCGAATTCTGCTCATTACGTCAAGCAGAAGAAACATTATTCTTATGGCAATGTTCACACATAAGCTCAGAATGAATTTTCCTCAGTCGAGCAGAAAAAGGATACCGTTGATTCTCATGGGAATCCTACTAAGGAGTTCTGAATGATCTCATTTCATTCAGAATTCTATAATCTAAAAAAAAGGCGAGAGCAATTTTTTTATGTCCGATTACTAGCTTTGGCGGAATAAACTGGAGAATGATAAGAGGTTTTTGGGCCACTCTGTATCTAGCACAAGGAAATTTTTCTTGGAAATATTGGTTTGGGACTTCTCTCAGGTATTCGAACAATATATTAAAAAATCAGAACTATTGTAACTATTTATTACATTAAATGTAATATATTGTAGGGTTAGTAAAAACAATATAAAAACCTTGTAGTACCCTTGTAAGGGGGTTGGAACAGTCCTATCTTGCCCATGTTAAATTGGCCACTTTCATGTTCCTTTTTCTCAGAAACTGTTAGGACTACAAAGCTGAAACTTTGCAGGAGTGTTCTAGCATATCTCCTCTTGGATTAGACGAGAGGGTTTTCTCATTTTCCACTTTTAAATATAAAAAAACATTTTTTTTCTAATATCATGTTTTTTTACAGAAATTTACACACTTTTAATTTTTTTTCTCTTGAACTAAACTATATTTTTGAAAAATCTCTCGTCTAAAGTTGTATTTTATCTCAAGGAATATACACAAAAAAATTCAGCCCTCTATCTCTAGTAGTTTCTGAGAAAAAGGTACATGAAGTTAAGAAAACAAAGTTTTGTGTAAATCGCATTCAAAGTTGAACTAACCAAAACTAGTAGGCTCCAGAGGCATAGGATGGTCCTGCTTCTTCATCTGCTTCCTGGATGTTCTCTTCCAGCTTTCTTTTGGCTGCCTGAACCTTCTTCTGGGCTTTTTTGGTGATCTCTTCAAGGCCTTTGTCAGCATTCCTGATCCTTTCAGCATCAATCGCCATCATTGTTGTGATACAGTTCTCTCCCACGTCAAGTCCAAGTGCTTTCAGAATCCGGCACTTGGTGATTGCTCCTTCATTGAATGAAGCAACAGCCTCAGCAACACCAAAATCTCAATGTTTGGAGCCTAACAAACACTGTTTTAGGAATTCTTGTCCAAATCAGAGCATTCACTGACTCATTAGGGTTCTGCGTTTTTCCATGAAGACACTTTTCCAATAAATTTGGATTGCTCAAATCTCTGAAGATGGGTTTCAACTCCAGCATAATAGCTTCAGGGAGGTGAAAGTGTTTTTGATGGGGAATATGTCTTATCTTCCTCTTCAGCTTTCCTGTATTTGCACCAGCTGTTAGGTCCAATGGGGCATAAGCCATGTGATGGCTTTTCATCAGATGAGCCAACATGAAAATACAATGCCCAAACTGCCTTGCGCATATCTGCTACAGTTGACTTCTCATTACTGTTCCGTTTTATGGCCAGGCCATAATAAGTTGTGAGTGACTTTATGGCACTGTCAGTCAATCTTCCTTTTCCAGAAATGGATTTCCCATCAGCAAGTTTTTTCCCAGAGGATTTGGATTTCAAATTTCTCAATCGGGTCCCCATCCGCTTCTGGACATGACCAATGCACTCTAGTTTTGAGATGGTACACTCATCTCCATAAACTTTCATTCCAGCTACATTCATGAAAGCCTTTGAATCTCCATCCCCTAAATATTGAGTGTACCTCACATTGTACCTTTCTTGCGATCTCTTATAGATTTCTGATACACCTTGTACTTCCATGCCCCCACTCACACCAAAGTAATTAGCTGAACAAGTGTCTGTATGCTCATTATTAAACCTGTTGGGACACCTACAATATTTTGACATCACTTCATAGTCCACTACCTTCCCATTGTCTATAGATGTTGCAGTTACCACCCCATTGAGTGAAGTATGGCCTCTGCGCTGCCAGGAACCATCTAGAGCAATGCACAGGTCTCTACTACCCTCATTCAGTTCCACAGCTTCTTCAACAGCCCCCTTCATTGAATCCAAACACACACTTGTTGCTGCATTGGCAAGCAAATCTACACAGCGCTTCAAATTGGGAGAGTTTGGAAGATTCATCAACCCACAAAACATTCTAGCAGCACTATCACCCTTCCCCATCACTCGAATTGCATACATGAATCTTAGGCTGATATCAAAAAGAGATTTATTAGTTTGATGTGGAACTCTCACTGATGAATACTGTCCAGGAAATACATGAAAACATTTGTCACAATTAAAAGAAAGTTTGGAAGCTAGACCTACATTTTTATCACAATTCACATTCAGTTTACCACTACAATTTTTACAAACAGCAACATCCAGTAACATTGAATTCAGTTGTTTCAAATCTATGAGTAAATATTGGCATTCACTTGTCACTAGATCACTATAAGAATTCAAATTGTCTTTCAGTTTCTTAGCAGAAGAACTTTCAACTTTATTTTGAGTGTTCACTTGTGGCTCCCTAGCTGGTGTTTCTGGTAGAGGGAGAGGCTTATGAACTTTCCTTTTTTTGAATATTCTGGATGACCTCGGCATTGTTAATAAAATAAATTGCACTCCACTTGAAATAACAATCTGTTTTATAACAAATCAAGTAAATATACGACTGCTACAATAATACTTTTCACAATACAATTTCTCAACTTCTGTAACTTTTTGGTTATGACTAATTTTGTTTGCAGCTCTTGACAACATAGACATAGAGCAATATTAGTCTAGAGAGCTCAATATTCAGCTGTGATTCAAGTGAATTATCACAGTAGTACCAACATAAAATAAAAAATAGCACTGCAGTGAGAACGAATGAGCAAGGAAATCAAGCTAGGATTAGCTTTGTGGAGCAAAACGCAAATTCCGGAAAAAATTAAATTTTAGGCATGTAATATATTTTTAAAAAATGTTTGAAAACATCTTGCCCTTGATAGAATATTTATGTATTATACATCAAATTGTACAGAAAATAATGAAGAATAAGAAAAAACAATAAAATTTTTTTGGGGAAAAAATTATTGGTCAGCTGTTCCAAGGCCCTCAGTGAGTCGAATTCTGCTCATTACGTCAAGCAGAAGAAACATTATTCTTATGGCAATGTTCACACATAAGCTCAGAATGAATTTTCCTCAGTCGAGCAGAAAAAGGATACCGTTGATTCTCATGGGAATCCTACTAAGGAGTTCTGAATGATCTCATTTCATTCAGAATTCTATAATCTAAAAAAAAGGCGAGAGCAATTTTTTTATGTCCGATTACTAGCTTTGGCGGAATAAACTGGAGAATGATAAGAGGTTTTTGGGCCACTCTGTATCTAGCACAAGGAAATTTTTCTTGGAAATATTGGTTAGGGACTTCTCTCAGGTATTCGAACAATATATTAAAAAATCAGAACTATTGTAACTATTTATTACATTAAATGTAATATATTGTAGGGTTAGTAAAAACAATATAAAAACCTTGTAGTACCCTTGAAAATGACCCACGTTAAGGTCGAAACTAGTCGTTGAAATATTTTAATGTTTTTAATAAACAAGGTTTCTATACGGTTTTTATTAACTTGTACAAAAGTAGCCCATGTAAGTGAAGTGTTTTTATGTTGTAGGGTGTGTGCTTTCAATATATTATATTTTATTTTTGTGTCCATATTGACTGGACTAGTAGTAGAACGGCGAAGTGGCGGGAAGAAAGTATAGAATTTATATAGTGTACATAGTATAGAGAGTATAAATTCAGTAGTTTTATCATTCTTCACTCTCTGGTAGTGGATAGCGAAGGGAGTGTTGACAATTATTGATGAAAGAATTTATGTGTGTCAGAATATAGTGGATACGCGATGATAGGGTAGAAGGTAGGGGAAGCGTAGACATTGATATACATGCACTCTCAGCTCCCTTCTCTGATACTCCACCTTCTCTACCTATCTCTTATGTATTATCTACCTTCGACGCTCCATCACTCGTCGCAAAACACTTCACTTACATTGGCTACTTTTGTACAAGTTAATAGAAACCATATGAAAACCTTGTTTATTAAAAACTTAAAAATATTTCAACGACTAGTTTCGACCCTAACGTGGGTCATGCTTTCAAATGAACTCTGCTTAGTCGTGCAGGAAAATGATACAGTTGGTTTTAACGGGAGTATCATTGACAGCATGGTCGGGAGAAAATATGAACCAAGGTGATAAGATTCCAATTGCAATTGATTTGTAACAAATAGTATAAACCATGAATTTATTCAAATTACAAATATACATTCAATATCCCTAAATGCGCTCTTTTATGAAAATTGATGATGAGATAGCCTCTACAAGTCTGAATCACAACCAAAAAGTGATTTCTTTGAAAAGAGTAAGTTTCTGAAGTTAGCGTTCTCCTCATTCCTGGTCTCCCAATGTAACTAAATGTTATGTTTGTACCATGAAGCCTAAGAAAATATCCTATTGTATAGATTCCAAATTAAAAGCCGATATTTTGTTAACTCAAGCCATTTACTGTCGTCTACTGTCTATTATTACTGTTTTAGCCGAGTGAGAGTGTAAGAACGGCACAGTATGAATACAGTGACTATAGAATCATACTAATAGTCACTGCAAGTATGAGACACTACCAGCGTCACATAGCTTCACGAAAAAGAATTACTAGGAATATTGGCTTGAGTTAACATTGAAATTTGGTACATAAACGCCATATACCATGGGATATCGTCTTATGCCAACTTTTCTCTATGTTTATACTCATACAGTTTGACTATCAGTCAGTTTATGATTTTCCTGGATGCGATATTTTGATTTTCTTTCTTCAGATCATATTATAATCATTACAGCCTATAATTCAATCCTTGTGCGTCGCAAAATCTTCGGTGAAATAATGATAACAATTACTCTATCTCCACAGTTAATGAGAATGCAAGGAAGGAGAGCAGTGGGACGTCCAAGGTATTCGTAGACCTATGAGTTGATAGAACGGTGAAGAGGAAAGACTGTTCCAGGGATGAAGATAATGGCGATGGATGGGGAATTATGGAAGAAAAGGACTGAGGCTACCCCAACGCTGTAATGGTACACTTGGGAGAGGCAGAGAACAAAAAGCATAACCTCTAAAAATTATCAAAATTTGATTTCCCATCTAGGTTTCTGTCTGTTTCTTGTTTCCTATTGTGAGTATAGTATATATTTCATGAATGAATATCTGAAGGATTCAGTGGAAGACTTTAGTATTTTTAAATGTGTTTTACTTCTTAAGTAGAGTGAAATTAATGGTTTTAGTTTTGACTAGTTTTAATAAAAGTTTGAAAAAAATAAATGAATCATTGATAGTAGTTGCAATGTACGTTTCAGACGCAGCGTGCAGCTCATGCAACCTGTCAGCGGGCACGCTGTTCAACCTGGCCTTCTGGCTGGGCTACTTCAACAGCTGTCTGAACCCGGTGATCTACGCGTGCAGCTGTCGGGAGCTGCGAAGAGCCTTCCTCGGCCTGCTGTGCAGCTGTTGCCATCATCACCATCATCATCACAGCCAGCAGCAGCACATGATGATGACACGAAACTCGCTGTCTTCGTCGTCGGTCTACTTCAAACGGGCCTTATAACATTCTGATTGAGTGAAATGGTAGACTACTACTGTATCAGATTATTTGCCTGAGATTTTTGACCGGCTGTTGAACTGGATATCGTACAACATGTACAGTATTGTGAGAAGTGAGGACACAATCTAACTTACGAGTATTGTTTGCTTTACCTATGAGGCCGAAACGTGGACTTTTTTGAACAGAGATGAGAAAAATCATCTCTCTGCATCAAAGGTCATTTGAGAGAAAAATGTCCTCATATTTTAGATTTTCTTGAATATTTTAGAAATTTGAAGATATTTTAGTTACCACAACAACAGTTCAAGGGTGGCGTCGAGAAGAAGAAGAAGAAGAGTGGCGAGGCGAGGTGAGGGAGAAGGCGAAGGAGCATGAGAGAGGAAAAGGATAGGGAACGACAAGGAGGATGATGTGTCTTAGGAGAAAATATTGAAGATTGAGAGTAAGAATAGGATGAAAGTGGATTTGGAGTAGGAGATGAAGAAGAAGAGCAACAAGAACAATATAAAGGAGACGAGAAGAAGAAGAGAAGAAGGAAAGAAGTAGAGGAAAAGAGAGAGAAGTAGTAGAACAGGAAAAAAACAAGGAATAGGAGACATGATACGTACTCAATATTAGTACGACAAGTGGAAAGGAGAGGATGATAAGGAGAATGGGGAGGAAAGATAGTAGTAAGAGGGGTAGAAATTATTATAGATCAAGAGAAAGAGGAAGGAGATGATGAAGAGATAGAAGAGGATAAAGAAGGAGAGAGGACAAGTAACATTGTGACAAGTACACAGACTGTAGTCTTAATGATATATTATTGGACGAGCGTAGCGAGTTCCTACTCGAAGCTCGAATCGTTTGTAAGTTGGTAGGTTTGCAGATTGTTCGACTATAACTTTCGAAAGTTTTCATCAATCAACTTCCAATTTTCAATACATTTTCTTTCAATTATTGAACAAATCGAGTTCGTTGGCCAGCAAAAATAGAGTCTATGATGATTTTTGAGGATACAACAGGATAACATTGAATGTTCATAAGTAAAAAAACATTTTAGTGATTAAATTATCACAAACCACAAATTAACTGTCAGCTTCAGCTATTTCTCTTGACTGTCCACCGCTGTCAAAAGACAAAATATCAGCAGAATTTTGAGCGAGTTCTCCAGCCTGGGGGCTTATCCTATTATTAAAAAGTATGAGGGAGTGAGTCAATTTCGTTGACCAACCAACTCGATCTGTATGATGGATCAGAAAATATGTACGAGTGATTATGATAATTTCAAGTTGATTGATGAGAGCAAACGGAGCAATAGGAAGTTATGAAAGCGAACACCGATTCGAGTCTCTAAACATCAGTAGGAACTCGCTACGCTCGTTTAACAATGTTGCAGGGCCGTATTCATGAACGTTACTTGAACCTCAACTTATCAAAGCAAAAACCTATGATAACAAAATTAGTAATTCTTGTCAACCGCACGAAAATAGTCCGATGGGAATTGGAAGAGATGAGCCCTCACTTACCCCTCTCACTCAGAGCCCAAAGACGTTGCCAATTCATCAACGATTTTATTTGGCAGCATTAAAATTATCAATCCCACTTTCCATTGAACTATTTTCGTATCGGTACTGGGTATAAAATTATTATGAAAAAAATGTAATAAAAATTTCACGTTTCACATTCCATCTCATATCGACATATTTTTGAATAATAACTTTTTCTAATTATAAAGAGATTCCATGATAATTTTTACTATCTTTTGCAATTTAATTGTTGTCATATTGTATGGAATTTGCCATCTGTGTATGCTACAATAACCAAAGATTGGACTAGAAATCTGATTCAAATGTATTTTTCAATAATTGATGTAATCGGTAAAATAAAATTGAAATATATTCAGATAACTATTATTATTCGAATTTGTCAAGTTTCTTGTGTTATTATTCTTCAACTAACGAATAAAGGGTTCCGGTTTTGCTATTTATAATACAAACTCTATTCTATGAGTTTGTGAGCCTAGTAACTCCAAGGCCAGCCCAATTGCACAAAAGCCTGTTAAATTTGAATTTACGAGAACTAATCAGAGGAGGCTTTAACTATCTATCACTATCTTCAGAAATGTTGTGTAACTTCTCCATGATGAGGTGAAAAAGTGATTACACAAATATTGTCAAATCCACAAAAAGAAGTTCACCTCACATCTCAGTTAACCAGACTCGAGTTTCAACGTCATCATCTTCCATATTTTTGTGTAATCACTTTATCAGAGGAGGCTTTTTCGAAAAGAAGGCTTTTCTAAATTGTTCTCCCGACAATCATGATTAAAATTCAACAGTCTTTTGTGCAACCGGGATAAAGTCTATTAAAATAGTGAGATTCACTTCAAACTGCAGTTGGCATAGTTTAGTGAGAAGCATTGTTGCTATTTATAGGATATTTAATGCTGACAGTTTGAAGTGAATCAGTATATAATACAGCTCAATTATTATTATCATCATGTATAATAAATACAAAGATAGGTAGCTACTGTAAGCATATTGTATAGAATTTGATTCTCTATATAAATGTTTGACATTAATTTGGGTAGAATGCACGGTTGAGAAGTTATCAACCAAAATCAGCAAATTCTTGTGATTGGTTTTAAAGTAAATTCTTCCCACAAGAATTTACTTTTTTAAAGTTTGATAAACCTTTCTCAGAACTGATTTTAAAAAATAAATTAGGTTCACAACCGTTGGAAAATCTAATTTTCTACAAAAATAATTTAATTGGATCTATATAAGGATTGTTATCAATGAATGAAAGGAAGGAATTTTTCAAAGAATAAAGTTTTATTCAATTTGTCACAATGAAAATTCAGAAATATACTCTTCTTCTAGAGGATGTAGAGTGCCAGCAATGACCAAAGAGTGAAGAGGAGGTCCCATCTCAAGGGCTGTGACCTTTTGCAGGGTTGTAGACGTCATTTTCTGATCACTGCTCCCAACTCTGCACACTGCTATACAAATGCTATCAGCACTTAGACCTGCAAAAATAAAAACTCATTTGAAACTATAAAATCTACTGATTTATTATATTAATGACTTGTATTTATGTTTGATATTTTGATACTTTGATATTTGTGAAGGAAAAATATATTATGCTATAGCCTCTAAAGTGACTTAATGACTGTTTTTAGGCGCCCGGACCGATGATTCAACGTGTCTATCCTGAATTCAAATTCAATTTATTCACAGCCAACAACACAAATTGTAAAAAGAAGGCAAAGTCAGAATAAATATTATTTAGGCGTGCAAATATTGTACCAGTAGTCATATGGATAGTTAATCTTCTTCTTTATGGGCCGTCTCCATGGCGGAGGTTGGCCATCATGACGGCAATTTTCACCCTGCTTACAGCCGACTTGTAAACCAATTCCTTAAATTGCGCAACCAAGATATCATTCTTCTCCCCACTGACCTCCTACCTGTTATTTTTCCTTCCATAATGAGGTGCAATATTCTAAGGACTTGAGTCCTCTCATTATGTGACCCAGGTACCTTAATTTTCTCTCCTTAATTTAACCAATGAGTTGCAGTTTCTTACCCATTCTCCTCTTCATTGTAACATAATTGGTGTAAGAGATTCTCAGCATTCTGCGATAGGTCCACATTTTGAAGGCTTGTATTTTCTTCTCACCCCATCTATTCACCCCATCAATGTCCATGCTTCCACACCATATGAAAATACAGGAAACACGAAACATTTAAGGATACGCATTCGGAGTTCAAGCTTGATGTAAGTAAATTCTTGATCCTGATGAATGTGGAACGTGCTTTCTCTTATTCTTATCTTGAGTTCTGAGCAGTTATCAGCATTGGAAGTTACCCAAGTCCCAAGGCATGTGTAGGAATCCACCCGCTCCAAACGGATTCCTTCAGCGAATAGATCCCCGATAGGAGGTTGGTCTTTGGTGATTATCATGTACTTTGTCTTTTTAGAATTCAGACTCAAACCACCTTCTTTGCTTGCAATAATGACACTGTTCAGCATCCTCTGGAGATCTTCCATGTTTTCTGCTAGCAGTACAGTGTCATCTGCATACCTTAGGTTGTGTATAGGTGTGCCATTATACCTCAACTCTTATATCTTCAGTCTCATCTTCTAGGGCTTTGCAGATAATTCTTTCGGAATAAATGTTGAAAAGCATTGGGAAAGCACACAACAGCCCTGACGAAACCCTCGTTTGACTTCGAGCTCTTCACTCAACTCAGATTCCATCCGTACTGTGGCCTTTTGGTTATAATACAGGTTCCTTATCAGGCGGGAGTCACGAGCATCCAATTGCATTTCTTTGAGGATATCTAGTAGCTTGTTATGTTGTACCTTATCAAACGCCTTGTTATAATCAATAAAACAAGCAAATACTGGCTGATTTACATCCAGGCATCGCTGCAAAATGACGTTAAAAGCGAAAAGAGCCTCTTCGGTACCCAAACCATTCCTGAAGCCGAATTGCATATCTGATAAGTTCTCTTCTAGCCTTTTGGAAATTCTCTGGTGTATTATTTTGAGGAATGTCTTCATTGTGTGACTCATGAGGCTTATAATGCGATAATCTTGACACTTTCTAGCATTTGTCTTTTTTGGGAGAGGTATAAAAATTGACTTCAGCCATTCAGTGGGAATCATACCAGTTTAGTAAACCTGATGTAATAAATGTGTGAGTATTTTCACATATTCATCATCAATGAGTTTAAGAATTTCTCCAGGGAGTTCGTCTGGACCTACAGCCCTTCCACTTTTGATGTTTTTTATGGCAAATTCAATTTCACTTTCTAATATATCTGGTCCAGGGTCTTCACTATTATCACAGCTGAGGAGCTCCCTTTCGTCATTAAAGCGTTTCTGTATGTATACTTCCGAAGACTTCAATTGATCTTTCACATCTAGAACTATCTTCCCATTATCATCAGTTGAAAAGTATCTGCTTTTATTTTGCATTCCAGTGAATTGTTTCATTTTCTTATGCATGTTATGAGAGTCATTTAAGCGTTCTAAGTTTTAAATTTCATCATATTCTTGTAGCTTCCTTCTCTTTTCTACATTTCTATCGAATTTCGTTATGTTCTTGTTCTCGTTCGTCTTGTATTTTTGCTTGTCACCAGTTTTGAATTTCCGACGTTTTTCCATAAGATTGAGTATATCCTATGTCATCCACTGTCTGCTCCTATTTGTCCTTTGGCAGTTGAGATAATTCCTACTTGGCTGCGGTAAAGCCGTCTTAAAATCCCTCCATATTGTTTCAGGCTCGACCTCTCCACATATCTCATTATTTATAGATTCCAACTTTCCATTAATTTCCTGAGAAAGTCTTGCTTCCAGGTTGACATTCTTGAGCTTCGTGGTGTCTATCTTAATGTGTGTATTTTTGAATAGTTAATACAAACACATAAACTATAAACATAGAATAATACACATCATGGACATAATATGTACCATAACACGGGAGTGGCCAGAGAATACCAGTTTGTGATAAAGGTGTGATGCGAGGAAAATTCCAATATAATTTACGAAATCTACACGTACAAAGTTTTTGGAAAGTACATCATTAGTAATGATGTAATGCTGGAATTTTTCAGGCATAATTTATTTATTTGATATTATACATATTTGAAAGCACCAGAAACTCAATCCCACTATTGCCCTCATAACGCACACTGGGCAGTATTTAAAAAGCATTACATAGAAATTATTATGTACATAATTATTAATACTATTGAGTTTCAAGGAAAAACTTAAAGCAGGATACAGAATAACAGAAAACCTTGAATACATGAATATTATTGTAGAAAAAAGAAATATAGCATTAATATTGAAATCAAAAATCCAAGTACCATTTTTTTAAGTTTTCAAAATATTAATTAGATTAATATGTTGAAACATGTTGTGAATGATAGTTTTAAAAAAGAGTACTAGGATTTTTCAATTTCCAGGTCGAGAAGCCCTCACCAAAAAGTTAATATCTAGCATTAAAAAGTACCTAAATTCGTACGGCGTTTTGTTGGTGGGGAGTCCCTTACGCCTTACGGAAATACCTGAAGCCCGAGAGACCTGGCTCTTAAATGGATAATGAATGAATGAATGAACAAATTAATTTATTTCCTCCTCAAATTACATAACATATCTGTGTTCGAACGTCCCGGGCTTTAGACCGCTACACAATTTTTGTATCCACTAGAACACGGATCAATTAGACGACTACTACTATATTGAGGAATGATAATTTAGAATAAAAAAAATACAGTTCCCAACTGTAATGTTGCTACCTACCCAAACTATAGTGCGCTGTGATGTAGCCAGCAATATAAATACGGGTTTTCATCTAAAGAGTTTCAATCTTTACAATAGAGTTTCCTATCTTTGACAACTGATTGCGGCCATATAGTTGAAACTACATGTGCCAAATTGGTTCTCATCTATTCAGTATGTCTTGCCACATTATAATGGAAAGTTATAACGTACAATAATCATTACAAGCAAATGATGATATTGTTTAATCAAGAAAGTAATTTTATGTGCAAGCAGTGTTTCAAGAGCTTCGCCAATTTTACAATGTGCCAGACAGCGCACTGAACAAATTACATTCTGGATGTACGATTTCCATAAATGGTAATTTGGTGGCGAGGCGATATTAATTGTGTGATTTGACTTCTCTACTCTTTTTATTCATTTTTTTTTTTAAGATTACGTCCTAAGGACTCCAGTTATGGAGTATAAGACAAGTCAGGCAATAATTTTACATAATAAATAATCAACACTAAGTAAATTAAGTGAATCAACCCTAGTCTTGGTTTGAAAGAAACTCTTGTACACTATAGAATACTCTATTAACTAAATATTTTCTTCAAAATCTTTTTGAAGATCCTCAAATCATCATTACTTTTAAGGAGTTGTAGTAACCTGTTATAAAGTTTCCTTCCAATATAATCTGGTTTTCGTTCAAATAATCGACTATTGTAAGTCATTATATGATAATCAGCAATCTCTAAGTAGCGCACGACGAGAAAACTGTAAGGATAGGCGCACACCAGTTAGTCAAGACATGATCAGACACGATTAGTCACAATACTTCATATAGTTGCTTATGTAGACATGTCCAATTGCAATGACTAATCAGTGTGAGTTGCGTCATAAGTAACTATGTGAAGTATTCTGACTAAACGTGTCTTATCATGTCTTGTCTTGTCTTGACTAACTGGTGTGCGCCTAGCCTAAAGACCTGTGTCCCTCTCGTCGTGCACAATTAATAGTCCTATTTAAAATACACGGAAACTGGAAGTAATCAGAAAGTGACCACTTTTGGGACGGGTATCACGACTGACCTTGACTTTACCGGGCTCAAATTGAGATCAGCTGTTTTTATTTACACTGTTAGTAAAATGCTATCTTCCTAATCTAGAGACTGTCCAGAAATTGTACGTTTTCTAAGCTGTGTAGCAAAAGTTTATTTAGCCGGTTACACAGATTAAAGTAGATTTCACTATAGGATCGATTTTAGACTCACATTTTTCCGGTGACAATTGTGACGATTCTTTGCGTTGAATAATTTGCAGCAGCTGACTCGCAGCCTGGTTGACAGTCATAAAACGAGGTGGCTCGTACTCCCTCTTCTTCTTCACTAAACTCTCCAGAGTTGGCTCTTTCACTTTAATATCTGAAAATGCAAAATATTTCACATCGAATTAGTAGGGAATAAAAAATAAAAAACAATAAGTATGAATAAAAAATAGTAATTATGAATGTGTAGCATCAACCGATCAAGGCAATCTGATAAGAACGACTGTAGCAGAAAGGCTGCGCAGGCCTATATAATTGGGAAACATAAGTAATATTAAAACCCATCCCATTCCTAAAAATAACTAAGGACCGGTTTCCGAACTCGGGAAATAGCTAAGTTCTAGACTTTAACCGGCTTTAAACTCTGGAGTCAGAAAATTGACTTTCCGAGTCAGGGCTTCAACAGTCATAGTCGAGGACTTAAATAGAAGTTTATAATTTCGCTTTCTGAGTGAAGGGCTTATAAGTCCAGGACTTGAATTAGATTCTCCTCTCTTTCCGAGTCGATGGTTTATCAAAAATTGTCAAGTCCTGAATTTAAAACAGCGTGATTTTAAACCCTCGACTGGGGTAGGGTTCAAATTAAGTTCTAGACTTGACTGAGCAAACACAATTCAGCTATTGTTTTGGAGTTGATGAATAGCTAAATAAATGTCATTGAACCTAAATTATTTGAATTAGTCCATCCAAATTCATAATATTTATAGTTTGCAAGTTTATTTTGGAATTAAGTTCTATCAGAATATTATGCTTAAAAACTAACCTTATTTTACGAACCTTAAAATGTTTAAGAAAAATAAGACAAGGATTGCCTTAGGAATTTAATCTTCCAATGTGAATGTTATAAATCAATGACATATTCAACATAGAATAGAATAGAAAAAACTTTTATTGAATATATGAGCTACCTTGGGCGAGCCTCAAAGAGGCTGCTTGACAAGGTACCATATATGAAACATGTAAATTAAAATATAAATATACATATATCAGTGAACTTTATTTTTACAAGAATTTACTCGACAGTTAAAATTATCATGATATAACTAATTAATTGTTGGCTCAGCTCTCAAAAGTGTTATAATGTATAGTCAACCTGAACTTGAATCTTTACAGACATTGAGAAAATAAATGGTTACTACTGAATATTCAACTTGATTCATATGGTGATTACCTATTAATACAACTTACCAAGGAGACACAAGGTGTGAAGACCTCTACTCAGATTTCCTATTATTTTATCGTAAAAACTGTCCGGCTGCCAAGTCTCTGTCCAAAAGGGTATGGACACTGTTTCCCCAAAACTGTATAACTGAAACAATTTTAATGTTGTACTGGAAAATATAAAATCAATCATTCAACTTACTTAATCATGTAAATTGATCATCAATTGTATCATTTAGTAAGATGATAATTATTCAGAATAATCATTAAACTAAAGGAGCTGTAGTGAACATCATTCAACACAGTAATTAATTATTTCCAAGAATCATCTGAGACATTAAGGATGGAAGAATTCATGAATGGACATTTTATAATAGTGGTTAATTTTCAAGGATTAATTGAGATATTTCAGAAGAATACAAACACAAAAGAGTACCGATTCGGCCATCGGTTATCCGGAAGTCTGTAGGGTGGTATACGAATTGAAATCCTTAAAACCCCAATCTGCATTTAATGCGGTCAATTGGTCCTCCGCAATCAAGGGGCAGTACAATATTTATATAACTTGAAAAGATTTGAGTTACTATAACCTATTGAATTAAACTGCATGGAGTCTATTCTAACTAGAATGTAAATGGAAGATAATTGTAAACAAGTCATATTACTTACTCGTACAACATGACTATCAAGTACTGTCATAGACAAATAATTCAATAATTAAACGGTATCTTTACTGTATGGTACTGTAGGCGAGAATGCAGTTTTTAATTACGTCCAAAGGCAAGAGCTATCTATGCGATATCATGCGCTAAGAGCTATCATGCATCAATTAGTCCGGATAATCGGTGCACGACTGCATTTAGAAAATTTTAATGAATCATGAAGAAACTGGAGGGATCTATTTTTACAGTCGGAATAACGTTGTAAAATGAAAACTTAAAGGAAATTGTATTTTTACTACACATAGTGTTTTTTGAATTTACAGTATTTGAGTCCATATTCGGTTCAGTAAAAATATTCTTTCCATGAGATCTAATAGGACTATTCCCACTCAGCCTCATTCGGCTTTATTATACGCATCCATTAAATCATTTTATAACTTGAATGAGTGGACAATTTGTTGATAAGCCTTATTCTAATGCAATGAGAACGATTTGATTTCAAATTTATTTTAAAAAATCAATGGTATTGGCAAAATCAAGTAGTTTTCATTCAATATGGACATTTAGCATAAAATCACCTTCACAGCTTGCTCCACTGTTTCAACATGGAGAAAATATTCAAATCAGTAACCACAAAGGCTGCCAAAGCGATCAGCCAATGGAAAACAAGACTCGCGTTGGCCGCACTGTTGTCATATCGGATGGGCACGTTAAACTGTTGGTCCCAGGTGAATTATAAAAGCCGTAAGGCCCAAATGATATATCCAGGTCGGGTGAGACCTACCCGCCAGGGACTCTCCACCAACAAAAATCCACACAAATGTATTTTACTGTTGATACTGTAATGAAATTGTAAATGTTCCTGTAAGGCTGGTCACTAACGGTAGAACATGCATCCACATTCATAGTCGATGTAGAGTGCAATTCCTTAGAGGCGTCTCGAGACGCGCGGTTATAAGCAGGCGTGTCGAGTCGCATGGTCCGGCGTTTCGAGACGCCTAGTTAGAGCCGTCACGGCTAGAGCACATAACCTGTAAGTTCATTAAATTCGATGATTCATTAGATAAAAATCGTTAAAGCAATATAATAGCCAACAATTCATCTGTCGCCTTAACGTTCATACAAAAAAAAGATTCAATGAGTCATCGAATCTAAATTTATGGGTTATGTGCTCTAGCCGTGACGGCTATAACGACGCTTCTCGAGCAGCTTGCTTATAGCCGTGCGCGCCTCGACACGCCTCTAATGAATTAAATTAATAATTGTTGTCTCATCACAGCTGTGATCGCAACGGAACGCTTCGGGAAAAATTTTTTCAAGTTAGGTTTTTGTAACTCTCATTTTTGTTTTTTACTGCTCTATTTGAGGTTGAATTATTTCTCTGTCATTATTATTTTTCTAGTGGTTTATTTAGAATTATTGGTTGTTTATTTTATGTTAGAAGCCTCTCGCTGATGACAGCTGTAATCAACGTAGATCGACTATGTATTTTCATGCATATCCGTTAGTGGCCAGCATAACACTATAATTATTGAAATTGACCTGTGGTCACCACCAACAAGAAATCCATACAAATTTATTTCAATGATGTGATACTGTAATGAAGCTGTAAATGTTTCTGTAACACGATAATTGATAGTGCGATGGAAACGCACTTGTAGTCCCCATTAATAAAAATCCATACAAATTAAGTGTGATACTGTAATGAAGCTGTAATTGAAATGCACCTGTAAACCAGTGCATCCGATTGCATTCATGATTGATGCATTGTGAATGATCTGACAGCGTATGCCGGCCTTTTTGGCGCGGAGGGCAAGGTCTGTGTGAGTGGTGGCGCCAAACGGGTCACCGACCACCAGAAGCGCCACGTCGGCACAATCGGCGTCGCGCAAAATCTCATCTCCTTGCTCCACCAGCTCTCGATCCGCCACTATCAGATCGTCTCGCTCGTAGAACGCCTCCTGTCAATCACAACCACCAACATACCAATAATTTAACATTTGTTACAATCAATCGCATAGAATTCTTGAAAATTGATACAAGTAGGATTGAACCAATCCTATTTCAAAGAATTTATTTTCTAAATACTAAGAAATGGTACTAAAAAATTAACTATTTCAAAATACTGAAAATGAATGTTTCTAACGGGTGATTCTGATAGAAAATAACCCTCGGGTGATGATTTCAGCCGATATATATTTTGTTCTGTTAGGAAGGCATAAAGGTATTATAATGATAAATTTGTAGCTGTAGGACATGATTTTCTATTTTTGGGTTTATTACTCCTTCCCATCACTACTAAATTCGAAAATTCTAAGGAATCCTGTTCAGAATTAATATTGTTCTTTCTCGTGATGTGTGGTTTTTTATCAATACTAGAAAAATATTCAAGTTGTATAGGGTAGAAGTGGTAAGTTTGCATAATTTTGAAAATCCTCTTAAAAATACCCTTTTTTGAAAATTCCTAGCTCCGGAACCAAAAATGGTAGAATCCTGCGCGACCACTCAATTTATTGGGAATGTTATCTTTAATTTTGTAGAGAATGATTTATCTCCAAAAACTCGAAGTTTTCGAGTGGAAAAATTAAAAAAAGCCCGAAATTTTAGGGGTTTTGGGGGTGAAGCCGACCTTTGGCGGGTCGGTAAATTTCAGATTCGAATTCAGCGCCCCAAAATACATATAGAACCGTCGAGAAAAATTCTTTAAGGGCTGTTTCCTGAAAAACGACCATTTGACTGGACTAAAAGCTATAGATGCTCGTCCATTGCAACAGGTTCATACGTCCGTGCACGGCCGTCTTCGGCCGATAAAGTTTTCGATCCGAATTGAATGGGATTTTCCGGCTCTATCCGGCCGAAGTCGAGCTGAGACAACATCATCCTAACCTCAAAATTGCTTTACAGTCTTATCTGTTTTTGTTTTTCGAACTTGTTCTGTTTTATAAAGTTTTAACTATGGACAATGAAAAGTTGATAAGTTTGTTTGAAGAGCATTTTCCATTGTGGGATATGCGAGACAAAAGATATCATCGTCGTGATGTTCAAAGGAGTCTGTGGTGTGGACAAATATTGCTGAACAAATACGATCTGAAGGTAAGATTATTGTAATAAATAACTAATTTAGTGGATATTTGTTTATTCAATTTTTAAAATTTTAACCCTTTCACTACCCATGTCCATCCCAGTGGCCATACATTTAGCAGCTCTATAATCAACTTCAAACTCATTTTTACTCGGTTGAGTACGTTTGGGCATCACAATGTACATATTTTATGATGATCTGTAGTGTGCTGCCATCTGTAGAGTCACTTGGGAGTTTAATATAATCATTGTTTATGAAAAGTTTTGGTGGCTATGATAGTAGTTAATTCAATAATTGGCAACCAGCCAACTACTGAACTAGCCAACCAGCCAACTACTGAACTAGACTGACGAAAACTGTTCCAATGAACGGCCGTCTTCGGCCGGCAGATTCGTCCGATCCCTCGGCTGAATGTATTAGTTAAATAAGGTTCCAGTGGACGGTTACCCTTTGGGTGGCCGTCCACTAGAGCCTTTTTCGTCCGAACTAAAATTGGCCGAAAACTACCGAACGATCCCCCAACAAAGAAAGGAATAGATGCTACCCATTGCAATAGATTCATACGGCCGTGCACGGCCGTCTCCGGCCGATCAAATTTACGATCCAAATTGAATGGGATTTTCCGGCTCTATCCAGCCGAACTAACTAGTCAAACTCAGACAACAAAGTGCTTTTATAACCTAAAATTGTTTCACAGTCTTGTTTGTTATTCTTTTTTGAAGTTATTCTGTTTTATAAAGTTGTAACTATGGACAATGAAAAGTTGATAAGTTTGGTTCAAGAGCATGTTCCATTGTAGGATATGCGAGACAAAAGATATCATCGTTGTGATGTTCAAAGGAATCTGTGATCAAAAATTTCTAAACGAATAAGATTATAGTAATGAATAACTAATTTATTGGATATTTTTTGAGGGTCAGATTATTGTAAAGAATAACTAATTTAGTTGATATTTGTTTATAAAATTTTCAAAATCTAACATTTAATCATTGTTTATGAAACATTTTGGTGGCTATGAGGGAAGTTAATTCAATAATTGGCAACTGGACTGACGTAAACGGTTCTTTAGAGATAAGAGAAATGATATGTGACATGTAATTCTATGATATTTTTCTTCTATGTGATATAATGTAAGATAATAAGGTTAATAATTGGTGTCCACTACTAAATAGACTACTACCACTTCTCCTTATTCAATTCTTGATTGTTTTGTTCCAACCATGTACATATATACAGTACAGTACTTGTTTTCAATTTGTCTCCTTGTTTCTCCTTGTAATTGTTCCTTAAAATTTAGTTATTGTATGATGATGTGAAATTTTATCAAGCACAAGAATTACTCATATAAGCTCAACTCTATTTGTACCTATGTTTTTCATAAACAAATAAATTGATTTATTATTATTATTACGTAAACGGTTCCAATGGACGACCATATTTGGCAGAATTAAAGGCCGGCAGGATTTGTATGATGCAACGGCCGAACGGATCGGTTGAATACCCTAAGGGTGACCGTCCACTGGAACCGTATTCAACCGATCCGTTCGACCGTTGGATCGGACGAATCTGGTCTTTGTTGATAAGCAGTTGGGAAGTGTGAACGGGCTTCTAATAACTACAGTAAGGTAATACGATTAAATTATATGAATAGAATACAATAGTAATCTATAAAAGATTATTAGTTTATGGAATAAGCTTTAAAATTGCAATTTACAAACCAGAGCACGTTTTCCAACGGTGAGAATCGATGTGTATTCTTCTAAATAAACTCGATTTGCTTTCTTCACAGCTTCTAGTCCTTTGTAAGTAATGTCTTTCTCATCTCCCAGACCTAGACCAATTATATACAACATTTTGAACTATCAAAAACAACATTCATTGATCAGAAATAATAAAAGAGCTTTTCTATTTGAGATTTCAGAAATATCTTTAAAGTTCATTCACTTGTAAAATCAAGAAGTAACTCATGCTCATGACAAGATGAACAAGGCAACATAACCTCAATTCTAAATTCTTTCACAGGTGACTAGTACCCTTAGACCAGTTATAGAATAGACACGCTGAGAAGTCTAGTATCTGAAGCCAACATCTACTGCCAAATTCGCCCACGTTGACGTCACAGCAGTGACGTCATGCATCATATTGAAAACTTTCAGATTGTGTCTATTTCAGATTCATGGTGTTTTTAGGTTATTTCTAGCTACGAGCAAAAACGATTTATGTTAATTTATGATGTGTTATGTGATATCGGCTTCAAAGTTATAATGTGTTTTGAAAATAATAAGGTACGGTAGCCTACAAAACTAATTTCTTCATGCTGCAATGAGTTTACTTTCATCATAACCAAGGATAATATAACAGTTACAACTCACAATATTTATGTGTAGACTATAAATTTCAACTTACACATGAAAAGATATTCCACTTTTTTCCTAAAAATTCCAGTGCAATTATATGCTGCGCAGGAGATTACCATTTTCATAAATTATAATTACATGAATAAATGATAATCTGCTATGGAGAACAAGCTATTTTTAACAACAATACATTGTTTAACAATGTCTATACGATGCGTGACGTCACTGTTGTGACGTCAAGGTGGGCGAATTTGGCAGTAGATGTTGGCTTCATTGACTTTTAGTATGAATTTACAATTGGCCGTGTCTATTCTATAACTGGTCTAAGCTAGTACCACAGAATAGGTACGGAATGGAAACTGTCAATCAAACGCTTATTCAACCAATGCATTTAATACATGGCGCAAATACTATAGTGAGGTCCACGTTATAATGGCAAGAAGAAAGATAGAGAAACGTTGCCAAGTCTCTCCATTTTGCCACTGAGTGAACACAGCTGTTACTCAATTCATCCCATTAAATTTGATCTAATAATTATTATAATTTCCTCGATAAAATAATCAATTTGATGTCAAATCAATCAAGAATATATATTTTTTCATAATTTGATTCAAAAATTTGCTTCCATAACTGAGATCAGGGGCCTGTTTCTCAAAGCTACAAGCATTTTTACCAACCATGGTTACGGACAAGTACTTGTAGTTACAAGTTCACAAGTACTCACGTTTCACAAAAATTTAAGATTTACAATTTTACAATTCTACAAGTGTTCCATCAGTGTTCTGAAAATAGTAAACATAACCTCTTTAAATAATTTTATTTTTCTAAGTATAACATACATATTTTCTACTAGCCTACATGTAGTCATTTTCACAATTTAAAATAGGTAGTTAGTCTGGAATTAAATAATTATATTTTCATTTAATATATATAAAAGTATACTTGAAAGGTAGAACATGAATAACGGTGAAAAATCCAATTGAGGCTATAAGAAGGCGACGAATTACAAAGATACCAATTCCAGGTTGGGCTGGAATGATGCACTACCACGTGAACGTTGCTTATAAGGTTCCAGTATAATAATACGGTACCGAGTAAGTCATATGTATGGGAACCCTTCAATAAGTTGGAGACTATTGTAGATATAATACTGTAACTTTCAGGATACGGTACTCTACCTTTTGATATTTCAACCCCTTATAAGGGGGTGACTTAGGTGTTGTAACTTGAATGAAGTGTTATTTTTCATAGAAATGAGGGGTTGTAGATCAAATATTCTGAATGTAAACACCCATTGTGTGATACATCATTTTGAAGGCCTTTTAAAAACGATATTCTAGGCCTACACTCCAACGTTGCAATATCGTAGGCCGGGGCCTTGTATTAGAGGTGGCTATGCTAGTATGTCATAGAGTCTATTATGACCCAGTGCTTGAAAAATCATATGAGCTCCCCACTACACGGTCAAGTATTTGATCAAAGGTTATTGACAAATCATTCTCAGACATTCTATTTAATCCACCATCAAAGATAGGCTATGTGATTAAATATTCAACTGTGTGATGGGACTCTATGACACATTCAAAAATTGGAAATGATTAAGTTATGGATAATAATTCCAACAATATTAAGAAAAATGTTTTATTTTCTTCAGAATATAAAATACAACATGAGATAAATATTGGAAGATTATAAAAAAATTGTAATAATTGTTACTTGTATTCTGAGATTGAGTACTTTTTTCACAGAAAAAGGTCGACAATCAAAAAGAGACCGGGTCGGCAGGAGGGCCAGAATGGAGATTAAATACTCTGGATAATATCGTACTTGATATTATTGGGAGGGACAGCTCAGTGCTCACTGATTTGGGAGTAGCTGAAACCTGGAGTATTGAACAGGACCCTCCTGAGCAGGCTGAACACAGCTCATTTGAAGTTGAAGTGCCAGCTGGCAATGTGGTTGCCCCAGCTGTACCTGAGGCTACAACAACTTCGGCCGCCACCGCCTCCACCTCATCCGCATCTTCAACACCCTTCACCGCCACCTCAACACGGGCCCGGGCCTCTTTGGTCGGCCGGAGCAGGCGCAGGCGGAGCAGAATCAGCCCTCTGCAGAGAAGGAGGGGGTATTCCCCTCAGGATGTCGAAGATGCCAAAGATCGGAGGGTGTTCTTGCAGAACTCTTTGTTAGAACACCAAGTTCATCACAAAAAACTTCAAATTTTAAAAATTGAAGAGGAATTAAAGCTTCCACATAGCCAATTTACTGACGAGTTGTTGACAGTAGAACATGAAGAAGTTATTGAATCACAAGAAGACTTACAATAGTCCCTAGTTCTATTTTTGTTATTCGTTTTTATAATATAACAATATAGATACATAGTTGATACTCACTTGTGTTTTCTTTTACAGCATTTCTCTATATTCAACTTGATCAGAGACTTGAGCAAAAGACATGTCACCATCAAATGATATAATATTTTAAATAAGTCATATCAATTTCGAAAAGCTAAAGTCAGTTATCACTTCTAATCTTAACTTCATTCTTGTTGTGTACTTGACACAATAATTATATCAATATTTGACATAATTCTTACTTCATTTGCTTATTATTATCTGTTACTTGACAGTACTGTAGTTTTATAAAGGGTTATTAGTGTGCTTAACGATTATAACACATATTTTAAGACACTCACATTTTTGCTTAATTCTCTGATCACTTATAGTATTAGAAACAATAAACTGTAGTACGGTAATTGATGTCTATGACATTGGTGATATGATAGTGCACATTTCTGTCAGAGGTGACCTTGATAAAAATATACTATAAAATATTCACTATCTTAGATTCATCCAGCTTGGTTAATCTATTTGATAACTTGTGTCGATAATTAACTGCTGGATCAACATTATATTATTTCAATTGCAGGAAAAACATGAAAAACACAGCTTCACTAACTGTATAGTTTTATTGAGGTGATGAATGAATTAGATGTTGCCCACTCCACATTTTCAATTGTTTTTTTTTTCGTGAAAAAATCAAACTATTATCATTCATCACCTTTAAAGAATTTTTGTGTCTAATTTATATTTTTATTCTAGTATTTTGATTCTAGTAAGTATAGTGATTGGTAGGCCTAAGGGCCAAGCCACACAAAGCGGTGTTGAGATGAATTGATAGGGCAGGAAGCTCTCTGATTGGCTGATTGAGTTGGCATTAGCAGACTGATAGAGAATCAACCAATCAGAGAGCTTCCAGTCCCCCAGTCTCTTCTAAAGAACGCCTCGTGTGGCCTAAAACCCGCCGCAAAGTAGACCCACGCTAATCAACGAAAAGCAACCCTCGTCATGGGATGTTTTGTAAACCATTGCTATGGAATTATTCATAATCAATCAACTGACAAGTGGATTATTCATTGCATGTATTATTATCATTACAAAGATGTATAGAGAAGCCTAGCAATGATTTACAAAACATCCATAAAATGTATACAGTTATTGGGTATCTGATCCCATAAAAATATTTGGAAATGAGTTTTTCAGAATTCATATATTATTATTATTGACTTGTCTATTTCAGGTTGTGATCACATTGAATTAGAATGTGTGCAAGTGCATAAGCCAAAAAGCAAAATTTGAAAAATGTCTTTTAAATAAGCACTTTGTGACTTGTTTGCATGTTATTGCTCACACTAAACGCAACTAGAAAGTGAGTGAGTGACTTTCCAGATTTTATGTGCACACAAACTGCTCTTATTACGACCTAAAATGCAATGACAAAGCCCTTCGGGTGACTAGATTTCGGGAGGGAAATATATAAAATAATAATAGCATAATGGTGACCTTGGACACGGAAAGTGAGTATCTACACGCTTGGTGTTCATGCATAACCAAGATTGCATTTGCATTCATGCGCATTGTTTATACAATATACAGTTTATTCAGTAGATGGGTAGACCAACATTTGAGCTAACTTCAGTAATCTGATTGGTGAGAGGGAGAGCTATGTATAAAAATACAATATTAAATAGTTTTTCTCCGTTAAAATCTGATCACGTCCTCCTATATACTACCGGACCTGAGCCTAGAAAAAAATCATAGTTGGTGGTCTTAGCTAGCATCCACTAGCTACCTACTATGTGAATGTAGGATTGGAAATGTCATGAACATTTTGAACTCATGAAATTTCTAATTCCACATTTCTGCTAGTAGTTACCAGCTGCTAAAAATGTCCCTGTCCCCTGTGTGCAGTGTGCTTTAGACATGGTCTTGACTGGCCACAATTGAATTCTTAAAATGTTATTGCGTGTTCAGTAAGTTTTATTATTTTTCTTAATTTCTCATTTTAAAAAATATAATAAGTCTAGTTTTACAAATTCCAAGATCAGATATAAAAATTGCATAACTCATGTCATAAATCTCCGTCATTGAAACACAAATGAGCTTTCCTTTTTGCCAAAATTCGAAGCTATGCCAATAATAATTGTATGGAATAGAAAAAGTTATTAAATTCAATTCAGCTCTTCAAGTTACTGTATGATCTAGGATTGAAAGAGAAGAAACAATTTATTGTGCTATACATACAATGACAAAACAATAATATTTTACGGTATTGTTACTGATTTTCTATCAATTTCGCCAGCATACATTTCAGACTAACTGTAATTCGAAAAATGTTAAAAGTGCTCTACTTACAAGTCAACTGATCAATAGTTTGAGTATTCAACTAATACTGTTTTTCTGTTAAAAACTAATGAAGCTCTATAGAGTTGACTATTTGAGTGCTTCTAAGCAGCTGAAAATGTTCATTGTTATAAAATATTGATAGATCTAGAGAAATTCAATTAATAAAGCTGCTGTACTATAGATGAACAATTGAAAAATGAACTCTCTGTATTGTTTTCAGAGTCAAACTGCTTTCCAGAGTATGGAGTACCATGTTTGTAAGTATACACATTTTTCTTCCCTTGATTCCCAAGCATCTCAATAGTTGTATTCCCAAGCATCTCAATAGTTGTTTTGAGTTCAAACTTGCATCTGATATGAAATCCCAATTCTTTTACTAAAAAAATTGTGCTTAACAAACATTGTGCAATAACAGACACTGTAAACTCATGAGCTTATAAACTACACTGAATCTATGAGCATGCAATACTATATGTGCAGGCTTAACATTGAAGTTATAGAAAATTATGTTGATCCATTGAATAATATTTATTAATGGAACAAAATTTAGCTTTTGATTGAATAAAGTGTTATTTATATTACGTTACTGGTTGAAGTTGATCGCTAGATAGAGTTCTGAATAAGGCGGTTCTGATCAAAGCCAAACAGTGTTCGGGATTAGACTGTTTTTGAAAGGAATGACCTCATTAAAAGGTTTTGTGAACAAAAGAAGGTGATTTCTTATGTTGAAAAGCTGTGTTCTTCAGTTAAAAGAACGTTTATTACCTTGAATGATTTCACTTACTGAATGCTTTAAGTATGAAAAATAATATATCCAAAGTGAAATATTTTAGCAATAGCTTTCTCATGACTGTGTTTGATCAAAAGTAGAATTTCTTGCAACTATTCAACTTGAAAATATTTCAGGTCATTTATCAAATACCAACTTGAAAAATTCAATAAATATATCACCTATTCTATTTTTTCTCATAATTTTCCTTCAATCATTCACATTTATTTCAGGTGGGAAAATTGCAAAAGTAATTGTTAATAAACTGGAAGATATATCAACAACTAGACCACAAATCAAAGTCCAGGTAAAAAATATTTTCAAAAATACATCAAATATTTGAATATTCATTGGATCAGGTTAGAGGTAATAGATATATTCCAAGCCTAGCATGTGTTGGTGTTGTATATGTAAAATATTCAACTCTAGCCAAGGAAATTAATATTGATTTGTACAATTATTTCCATTAATGTCGAGAAAAAAAAACATTTTTAGAGAATACTAATGGATGTAAATATTTCCAAAGAGGGGTAAATTGTGAGATTTTTAAATCCTTGAAATGGTTGTAAATACATCTATCCTATCCTATACTATATTAAACGAGCAATTTCTGTTTAGATGTTTATATCTGTATGTGACCGGATCTCGAAAACGGCTCTAAAGATTCTCACGAAATTTGGAAGAAAGTAGGTTTAGGATATAAACATTCGATTGAACCAGGTATCAACCCTGGGATAACTCGCTGAAGGACTTAAAAGGATAAATACGTCCTTTGGGAAAACAGCTGGAATTTTTGTTGTCTCTTGATGATGGAAGTGAGTGAGCGAGTGCATGTGTGTGGAACTGAGACAAAACTATGACTCAACTGTTGAACTTTTGTAATAATTCAATCAGTGCCGGTTGTACAAGAGCCGGTTAAATTTTAATCCTGATTAATTCCAATAGAACCAATCTGATAATCTATCTTTTTGAAATGGTCTTCTCTGATTAGGATTAAAATTTAACATGCTTTTGTGAGAGAAATTTTTGCATTCCTCTGGGAATTAATCTAAATCCACTGTTATTAGATAGAACCTTTCTGTATGAACTATAAATATATTATAATTTCTTCTTTCGTAATAAATTTTATACGCTTTTGTACTCCAGAGCGGAGCTCGGTGCCCCGATATTATTGAATTAAACACAACTGAACGTTGATAACTGATGTTATGTCATTGCATTGCAGTCTATTTGCTCATTGGTTGATGTGGGATTGATTTTGTTAGATGACATCTCTTGATAGTGGTTGAATTTGATTGTATGTCCTGATCTGATAGTTTACCAGGAGAATTACATTTGTAATGTTTGATGACAACTATAATGATTGATTGAATATCTGCAAACTTACCGTGCTGCCTGTCTGGTGTAGGCAAAGGCAACCTACGTCCTGTCCACTCATCTACAGTTCAGTACTCTGTACTCTCTTATGCAATGCAATGTGTAAAATGGGGGTCTGTTGCTTGAGAGCTCCGTTATGTAGCAGCAAAAACATCATTATTCAACTACTATAACCCATATGTCAATACTGAGCACTATTACTTGCTGAGTTTGATATTCGTCTAGTTTTCAAGTGACACAAGCCTTTTCTTATCTTCACAGATCAAGATCGAGAAGCAGGAGGATGAATTTGGAGAATGTGAATTTGCAACTAGCAACGTCAAAGATGAGTCATCCTCACACAATAATTCAGCTTCCAATCAGGCATGTATTCTATCTTGACTAGAATAAATAAGTAATTCAGTTGAGTTTCTTGTCATTCAATTTCTTATTGCTTAATGGAAACCTTTCTTCTAGATTTGGCCGGAGAACAGTATAGAAATTCAAAATTGTGAAAAGTTCTATCAAATAAATCTAATATTATATTATAATATATATACAGAGTGAGTCAAATGTATGGGAACCCCTCAATAAGTTGAAGACTGTTGTAGTTATAATACTGTAACTTTCAGGATAAGTTATTGGTCGAATACTCTACCTTTTGACGTACAACTGAATTTCAACCCCTCATAAGGGGTGACTTAGTGGTTGTATCTCGTATATTTTAAATGTAAACACACATTGTGTAGTACATCATTCTTAAGGCATTTTTAAAACAAGAAAGATGAAATCAATACAAATGTTCTATGATACTTGTATCCAAAATGGCGGCTGATTGAAGTTTTAGTTTTCAAGGAAATGAGGGGTTGTAACTCAAATACTGTGAATTTTAACACCCATTGTGTGATAAAGCATTTTCAAGGCCTTACTGAAACAAGAAATATGACGTCAATAAAAATTTTCTATGATAATTGTATCCAAAATGGCGGCTGATTGAAATTTAGGGTTTTCAATAAATAATTGATAAAGTCTAATCAGCCGCCATTTTGGGTAAAAGTATCATAAACATTTTTTATTGGTGTCATATTTCTCGTTTTGAAAAGGCCTTTGAAATGATGTATCACACAATGGGTGTTTACATTCAAAATATTTGAGTTACAACCCCTCATTTCCTTGAAAACTAAAACTTCAATCAGCCGCCATTTTGGATACAAGTATTCAATGTATACAATAGGTTTACACATTCATAATATTGAAGTGTTCCCATACATAATATGACTCATTCTGTATAGAAGGGAAATGGCACTGATTCACTCACTCATTCATAATCATCAGAACTAAATATCTACTGGACCAAATACATTCAAATTTGGCAGGTTTGTTCAGTTGGCCATCTAGAGGCGCACTAAGAACGGATTTGAAAAAATGTCCAAAGAAACGCCCAAAATCTGCGATTTTTCAAAAACTAATTGGCAATAAATGTTCAAACTTGGTACATAGGCTTAGCTCAGGTATAGAAATTTTGTTTTGGAAGTTAAGCTTCGCCCAAAGTTAAGATGCCTAATTTCCGCCCAAAATCAGCGGTTTTGAGCGTTTTTCCTGCGTTTTCTAGGCCTTCTCAAGGAGTAATTGATCATGTTCAGATTTGTTAAAGAAGTTCAGCAAGGGTCTAGAAATACAGAATTACGTCAAAGATACGCCCATTATGGGCGGTTTTACTGCGTTCCCTAGCGTTTTTGTGCGTTTTCTCACATTGTTCAAGAATCAATTGACAGAAAATGTACAAACTTGCTACAGAAGTTCAACTATGGTCTAGAAATTTTGTCTTGAGAGGACTATGAAATTTTGCCAAATATAGGCGCTACTAGCAGGTAACCCGTGCTTCGCAAGGGTCTATTTTAAAACTTGATGTAATGAAATCTAGAAGAATTCAAAATAGGCTAATAAGAATCCTCGGTTGATTAAGAATTTATAAGCAGCATTTCAAGTAAATCAGTCCAGTAGTTGAGACGTGATGATGCGTCAAACATAATTTTCCTATCCTCTACACGTATATACGTGTTTAAGCCAGTTCTTTCCTTCATTATTGTATAGAAGATGATAGATGGATGGATATATCATCCATCCATCTATCATCTTCTATACTATAATAAAGGAAATGAATGAGAATACATTTTGAAAGGTTTGAGATATCGATGTGCGGTTTTCACCATACCTTTTCTCTGGAAATCCTGTACCGGAATCATGTATTATATGACCACCTTTCAATTAAAAAAAAGTTGGATTCAAAATGGCGAAAGAAATTTGGGTGCGACGGAAAACCTGTTTTTATCATTCCAAAAGGATCCCCTATCTTCTAATTTCCCTTTTAAGAGAAATGTTCTGCTGCTTCCTTACAAAAACTGAAAGCATGACAAATAATTGAAAACTCGATGTAATCAAATATTGAAGAAATCAAAATAGGTTTATCATCCTCGGTTAAGCAAGAATCTATATGCAAAATTTCCAGTTAATCAGTCCAGTTGTTCAGACGTGATGATGCGTCAAACATAATTTTCCTATACTTTACACCTGTATACGTGTATAATCCAGTTCTTCCCTTTATTATAGTATAGAAGATAATAGATGGGTGGATGATCATTGTTATTTTACTAAAAGATAGAATAAGTTGAATAGTTTCCCTTTCAGAGAGAGTTTTGACAACCCACAAAACTCATTTTTCATTTGAAGATATAACGAAAAGGTGCATATGACCTTATTTTTTGCTCAGCTTGCCAATATACCCCTCATTCCAATATTAAAATTTTCGACTGACTGTACAGTGAGTCAGTCATTCTATCAGGGCTCGAATAATTTTGAAATTGCAATTGAATAAAAATGGAAGAGAATTATTTCTTTATGTAAATATCAACACCTTTATTCAAAGACATATTAACTGCATGCGTTTTCATATTGCCGATACAGCATTGATGAAACTGTAGACGTTTATTTAGCACTTTGTCTCAAAAAGCTGTTCTAGCTGAAAAATTAATAATGCATTCCACATGTAGGCCTAAAGGTGCGTACAGACTTTCGCTCTGCTCCGCAACCGAACGTCACTCCAGCAGAGCGATTGATGATCGGCCGGCGAGCAAGAGTGGTTCGACCGGGGAATGCGAGAAGATCTAACATCTTCCGTAACGTTCATGATGGGTGCGTGGGCGGAGCGACTGTGGTTCGATGGTGGTACGAGGGCGGTACGAGGGAGGAGCGTGCTCGGTGCTGGTTGGAAGCGCGAATGTGTACGCAGCTTAAGCATTGCATCAGGAAAATGACGTTTCAAAACTATGGGCCAGTTGCACGTACGTCTGTTAAATATGGACATTAACGCCGATTAACAGATCAGTGTTAGTTTTACGGATTCATTTCTGTTCCACAAAGATCGGTTAGTTTTTAATTCCGATTAAGTTTTACGGTTAAATAACCAAGATTTTAACGGTTTCACAATCCGGCAACACTGTAATTTATCCAACAGTGATGTTATTAAAATTATTATTCTAAACAAATGGCAAAAATGTGAGGTTATGTTATTAAAGTGTTGACTATTCATTACGCATGCGCCATAAAAATGTTCTGTCTGTCACCAAACAAACAAGATCAAAAACTAACCTTAAAAAATCAGAATCTAATTTTGAATGTTAATATCAGCTAAATACTCTTTTCTATTTTATTAACGGATGAAATTCATTCATATATTTAGCTGATACTTTGAATTCTGTAGTTTTTTTACCAAAAACTAATTTTGGAAGACAGCTATTAGTAGGTACCTAATCGGCGTTAGTTGGATTTAATTCCCCGTGAATGGCCCGTTATAGTATATTTCGCACCTAGGGTCGAAAATGTACGTTTTCCGGCTCGAGATCGCGGTTTTCAAGTTCGAGACGAAGTCAAGAACTTGAAGCGTTCGAGAGCCGGAAAAACATTTTTGTGTGTTGCGAACGCTATTTTTCGCCACACCAAAAAAAAAACTTCCCAATATTTATAAGAAATTGAAAAATAAATAAAATATTTTAACAATAACAGCCTATTTTGATAGTTTGAATCTTGGTTATGACAACTTTTACTGTCAATTAATTTCAATATTACTAATAATAATATAATAATTTACAATAGTGACCATATTTTTATACTATTAATATTTCGAATAATTGTTTGAATTTTTATAGCTCGCGCTTTGCGCCCGGTGCAATATCTCATGGATAGATGGATGAATAGAATTTTCATTACTATTTTGAAATAATGTGATGAAAAAATCAATATAATTGCATATTTCACAGTTTTGTCTCAAAATATATCTAAAAAATTGATTGAAATTTAAATGATGGTAACTAATATAAAAATAGCTAATAAAAGTCGAAATTCATCAACAAAAAAAATGTCATTGACCGAGATTCGAACCTAGATCATGTTTGTTATTCACTGAGCTTTGAGAGTTCTGATTTATTACGCCTTTACCACAGAATAGGTACAGAATGGAAACTTGTAATCAAACGCCTATCTAACCAATGCTATTTACATGACCCCAATACTAAACACGTCACGTAACCTTGGGAAGTTCCAATCCTGCAACGTTAGTAGACAGAAGGTTGATCACTCACAGGTGTAAGATTCGAAGTGGTGGGGGAAATGCCAGCGTGACGTCACGTGTAGTAAAAAAGTGATGAGTAACCACACAGAGCATACAGTTTATTCACTGTATCTTCAAATACATCGTCGTTTAATCCCCTCAAGATTGACCTAGAATTTGAAAATTCTCCATACTTATAGCGAATCAATCACCGATTCTAATGATGTTGATTAATATTTCAAGTTCATTCAACTTGTATGAATAAAATGAAGTTGAACGTTTTTCAAGAACCTAAACACGTGACACGAAAAAGTTAATAAGCTGGAAAAGCGTTAGTAGACAAAGTTATACTATTATAATTTCAGATCAACCCATAAAAAAGCTTGAAAAACCAATGCATTGCAATAAAACAATAAACCGATCCCGATAAATCCAATGAATTTCATTCATATAAATGCACTGAACACAATCATGCAGGTATGGAGCACATGTTCTACAAGAATCAAAATATCTCATCCCCGAAATTCACAAGCTGATGTATAGCCAAACTACAAAATATAAATACGACCTAGAAGATAAAGAAACCTTAAGGGTTTGAAAGGGATGGTTAGGAGGTGGGTTTTTTGCTTTTATATTGCAAAATGCTTGTATTATTCAAATGTTTTGATAATTATTGTAAAGCAGAAACAGAAAGCTTGCGTGTCAGAAAATGTTTGTGTTATATAATTTGCTATAGGTCATCGTATGATTTTCAAGAATGCGATATTCTGCCTACTCTGTACTACAGCCTACGTCACGACTGCAATTCCCCCACTCCAATTGCATTTCAACTAAAATACTATAGATGAGTGACCAACCTTCTGTCTACTAACTTTGCCAATCCTGGTCTTCTGATTGGCTCGTGGCAGTGAACGAGATCAATTGATCCGGATCATTAAAGTGATCCAAACCTAGCATCAATACTATTACAATGCGGCACTTCCTAACAAGATGGCGGATTTTGGCTTCAGGGTATAGCCAAGTTTCCATACTGTATGTATACTGTGCCTTTACGCTCTCGGCCATTGCGTATTGTTGAACGTAGAGGCCTGACTGATAACACTTAGCATACACGTGATACTGTACTGTACTGTAAATGTTTACTTCACTCCTAAAAAGTGTACAACAGACTTTGGCTCATGACTTATATTATTAAAATTAATATTATTATCGGTTTCACAATAAAATTTTCACTCTGAATTAAGTCAGGTAACGTATGTAGGCTACTATAATATAGTGTATAGCGGCAAATTTGAAGCCGGTTTGCCGGCATTTTCACAACAAAATATTGCTCTGAAATCATAGAGAAAACATTCGAAGATTCAATCTTGAGTGGGCCTAATGTTTTCTCTATATGGTTTAATATTGAAGAAAAATTATCTAAAAGTTTTAATAATGAATTACGGAAAAATTACTAGGAATTTTTTAGTCAAGGCTGAGTTTCACCAGTAGGCTTACCTTAAACTTCAGATCTCTGCTGTATTTTCTTATTATTATAGTTGATTGTATTGCATTAAGAAGTGGAATTCGATAATAAAAAAGAAACAATTATTACTCTACCTCACTTTTAAATATTGATACAATTATTGTACTTTGATTTCAAATTCGATTCTTCACTTTTAAATACTTGCGATACGTACCTTTCTGACAATGGACAATGCAGCCAACATTATATTGTTGAGGCTATGGAGATATCATCGTATTCATTGTTTAATATCAAAAACACAATAATAAATATTAAATTATGAAACAGTAATTTATAAAATATATTATAGACATAATACCGCGATTCACAATACATAATTATATAGATTATTACAGTCGTTATGAGATTATCTCTCTATGATTTTTGTGAGATCGGACACGATCAGCTGTTATTCAAGGTCATTTTACAGCCCTAGGGAAGTAAAGTTTTACCGGCCTGGTCGCAAAACAATCACTTTCGGCCTCCATATGACGAACGTAAACTAGCTCATTACATCCAAGTGTGGCGAAATAGTATATTTCGCACCTAGGGCCGAAAATGAGACTTTTCTGGCTCGAAATCGGTTTTCAAGTCCGAGGCCGTAGGCCGAGGACTAGAAAAGATTGAGAGCCGGAAAAACATTTTTGCCCATGGTGAGAACGTAATTTTTCACCACACAGAAAAATAAACAATATATATATGAGAATAATAATTATTCTCATTGTCTATTATAAGCACTTCCGAAAGCAAAAGTGGAAGGTCATAGCTCTAGCAAATCTGAATATCAAGAAATTGTCCAAGTATTTTTATTTTTTATTCTGATTTGTCTAAATAACCTAAAAGATTATGTTCAATTATGTAAGAGGTTGAGTTTATACTTTTTATTCTTCCAAGTGACAATAAGATGATATTATTATGAATGTTTTAATTATTGAATGATAAACACAAATAATGGAAAGTTTTTGATCAGCTGGTTTATCACACTTGAAAAAGTTTTTGATCAGCTGGTTTATCACACTTGAAAAAGTTTTTGATCAGCTGTTTTAGCACACTTGAGTTTTGGCCAATCTGATGTGATCTGAATGTCAATGGAAGTTTAGGTTAGAAGTTCTATCCTTCTATGAAAATCGAAGCATTTGAATAGTTTATAATATATATCTTATCTGTATTTTATTCATTTAAATAAAATGATAGTATATTATTACAGAATACTTTATTGAATTCTAGAAGCATAAAATGATTCCGTTTATCCACCATGTTCCGTGATAAATGCTTTACTAGGAGGTTTGAGGTTAGATTCTATTATACTCTGAAAATTGAATTTGAATAGTTTATAATATCTCATTTGTATTTCATTCATCCAAATAAAATGATAGTATCTTATTGCAAAAACTTTATTCAATTCTAGAAGCATAAACTGATTCCGTTTCATAAACTATTTTGTAAACACGTTCACATCAAATCAGAATCAGCTGACTTCAAGGTTATTTTACAGCCCTAGGGCCGTAAAAATTTTACCGGCCTGGTCAGAAAACAATCACTTTCGGCCTCCATATGACGCATGTAAACCAGCTCATTACATCCAAGTGGGGCGAAAAAAAATTTTCACGTTGATTAGTTTAATCAGCGTTATCGCTTGAAATTTCTATTTTGTGCAACCAAAATGCATCGGTTAGCGCTAATCTCAATGAAAGTATAGCATTTTATCGCGATTAAACGTATGTGCAACTGGGGAAAGTTTTTTCTAAACAGATGTTTTTGAGATAATTTCTTTGATGCAGCTGTTTCACATTCACCATATTATTTTAGAGTTTATGAAAATGAAAATATTTATTAATTA
Source organism: Nilaparvata lugens (assembly GCF_014356525.2). Classification (NCBI taxonomy): domain Eukaryota; kingdom Metazoa; phylum Arthropoda; class Insecta; order Hemiptera; family Delphacidae; genus Nilaparvata; species Nilaparvata lugens. The sequence goes on from NC_052507.1 coordinate 54,165,742, forward strand.
TCAAAAACAATACTATATTATATTTATGATAAAAATATTATCATTATTATTAAAAATATTTATCAATTATCAAAACAAAATTATTGAGGTTAAGTGGTATCAGGTAGAAAGCAATAATAGAAACAGATGTTCCTTTTTTAATTTCGACCATATGATTTGGTGATTTTTTTATGAAATCGTATGTACCATTGATGAAATTTGAACATTAATTCTGAAAAATCTAGAAGGAAAATTGAAATTTGGGTTTCCAGGTGCACGAGATTTATATTTTTTAGAATCTATGTGCAAAATTTGGAGATCTGAATCATTCCCGTTTTTCCGGTATGAAATCCACAAGTTGACATGTTTTGATGCGAACAAACACAACCCTACTCTCTCTTATTATATATATACTGCGTTTTCTTAGAGGGTTTCTTTTCTCAATTTTTTTCAATGCATTCTTCTACATTTCGCAAGCAAATTCATTCATTCTTGAGAGAGTTAGATATGAATGGCTGCTCTCCATATCACTTCTGTTTCAAATCTCAAAGAACTATTAGACTGAAATAAAATAATTCTTATAATATCCTAATCAAGTCTCTCAACCTCTAATTGCGAAATAACTGAACATTCATTGAATCTGATAAAAATAAAGATCTGTGCAACTCTGCACTACATAATTCAAAGAAAACGGGTGATTGGATCGAGTCTGAAAGTCTCTTTTGACTTTTTATGAGAGAAAGTAAGCTCAAATGGAAAATGCAGACGAGCAAAACGAGCCTGCTGATCCTCTATCTGGATGATCCAGATTCTCTATCAAGATAGAATCTGATAGAATCTGCCTGAATCTCTATCTAGATTCAGGCAGGGTTCTGACTAGACGAATAAGGCGAGCGAAGCGAGGAATTTAATCCATATAATAAAGGGAAGGATCGGCTTATACACGTAGGGATAGAAAATACACAAATGACGTATCATCAAATCTGAACTTATAAGTTTAGTGTAAAAAAGTGAGTCTATACTTTATTATTATACAAGAACTTGTAAGTATTTTGACTTGCGTTCTTATCTGTTTTCTGTTGAACTAGCAATCAGTTTATCTAGATCTAGAGAGTAGAAGTTGATGGCTCCTATTCCACTACAACTTCAACTGCCCCTCACTCACCCAGTGCGCAGTAGTACCTCTTACCTGACCAGGTGTACTGCAAAGTGCAGACGAATATCTGTACAGTTATAGCTCTTTGGCAAACCTTAACGTGAATGGCTGGCCTTAGCTTGTAATTTCATAATCTTTGAAAAACATTACAATTACTATAATTAAACTGGAATTATAATTAAACTGGATTCATAATTCAAGTCAGCAGTCAAATTCAGTAGCTGCTGTTCCTTCACCAATATTTGTGTCTTTTACAATATTTGTGTCTTTTACATGAAGTGTAACAATAATCGATTGTCTTCTCATTGTTTGTGATGTCAATATTGCAGATGGCGAGAGTCAAGCAGGAGAATGATAGCAGCCAAGAACCAGCGCCAGAGTGCAGCACTGCATGCCAACAACATTATCTAATCCCTGGCTATAATCTTATATTCATAAAAGAGGAAAAATATGGTGAGATTCATGTTATTATTTCATTCATCAATGATAATAACACATAACACATTTTCATTTATAAATGAAAAAATCTGGTGTGGCGCACTCACACAACTTTCCTTGCTCATTGAACTATAAGCCTCATTATCAAACGAGAATAATTTAGGGGAATAACATAATGACGATTGACGGCAACATATTTGCAACTACGATCAGACTACTGTATATGTGTATATACAATTGTTTTCAGAGTACTTTTTCCTTTATGTAAATTATGAAATTCGATGATTTTTTTGAAATTCGTCAAAACAGCTGTTCTACAGATGAAATATCTTGACTATGACTGTGTTCTTTTTATAAACTGCTCTACCTACCGTATCCACGGTATATGGAAGAAGAAAAAGTAAAAACCATGTACCTACCTATCTCATGCACGAGAAGGAGGTTACAAAGTCCATTTCTCAAGGATTGGGTGGACCCCCCATTAGTACCCCAGGAAAAAGCTCATGTCAGTTGATAGAGCTAATAAATAACTATTCAGGGTATGGATTTGAAAAAAAAACGTTAGAGCCGTTTTTGAGAAAATAGTGAAAAACATGTTTTTTTAGTAACTGTAATTTTTCTCAAGAATATTACGGAGCTCCTGCAATTTTCTCAGAAATGAGACTCATGTCAGTTGATAGGGCTTATAAATAGCTATCCATGGTAAAAATTTGAAGAAAATCGTTAGAGCCGTTTTCGAGAAAACCGTGAAAAACATGGCTTTTTAGTCATTATCCGCCATTTTTCTCAAGAATATTACGGAGCTCCTGGAATTTTCCCAGAAATGAGACTCATGCCAGTTGATAGGGCTTATGAATAGCTAGCTATCCATGGTATAAATTTGAAGAAAATCGTTGGAGCCGTTTTCAAGAAAACCGTGAAAAACATGGTTTTTTAGTCATTTTCCGCCATTTTTCTCAAGAATATTACGGAGCTCCTGAAATTTTCCCTGAAATGAGACTTATTCCAGTTGATAGGGCTTATAAATAGCTATACATGATATAAATTTGAGGAAAATCGTTAGAGCCATTTTCGAGAAAAACGTGAAAAACATGGTTTTTTAGTAATTATCCGCCATTTTTTCCGCCATCTTGAGTTGAAATTTATTGAATTTCTTATTGTCGGGTCCTCATGGTATAAGGACCTTAAGTTTAAAATTTCAAGTCGATCGGTTAATTAGGAATGGAGTTATCGTGTTCACAGACATACACACATACACACACACACACAGACCAATACCCAAAAATCATGTTTTTGGACTCAGGGGACCTTGAAACGTATAGAAAACTTGAAATTGGGGTACCTTAATTTTTTTTGGAAAGCAATACTTTCCTTACCTAAGGTAGTAGGGCAAGGAAAGTAAAAGATAGGAAATTAAGGAATAATTTATTATGCAGGGTAATGCCTATCAGATGTGATTGCCATAGCAACAGTTATAAGTTGCATTTATACATATTCCTTCAATAATTTGATCGTATGTGAGGAGATATAGTAGTATATTATATACCACTTCACTGGTAGTTCTGTGAACAGTAGACCTCACGCAGTATTCTCATCCACAAGTACCTGATGTCACCTGTTTTAAATGTTAACAAACTCAGTTCACGTTTGAATTTGTATTCCATATGATATAATTCATCCAGTTCCGTGGTAATCTTCCCATCTGATGAAAAATAATTTTTCACAATCAAAAATATTATAACTTCTTCAGCATTGCTTAGTTCATTTGGTTATTTTTAATCATCCGTTAAATTAGTTTTTTCAAATGTGAGAATATTGATACTGATGGGCACGCATAATAATACCATGGCTGCAAAACAAAATATTGAAACCAAAATACCTTAAAGATGCATACCTCTTTAAGGTCTGATTGAAACTATAGACCTTATAGAAATACAGAAATAGACTGGCTTCTCCAGACATCTGTGTAATCATTTGTCAGCTTATTGATTATGAATAATTCTATCGTTTGATTAATCATATCTTCAGAGTAGATGATATATACAGGGTGTTTCAGAAGTAGTGTCGAGAATTTTAGGGTATTGTACCTGGATGCTAGGAGACTACAAATGTCATATTTGAAGTGTCCAAAACTCAGCGGTTATCCTTATAGCTGCCATTTTGTTTTTTCACTTAAAAATGTTTATCTCAAGAACGAAATGTTGTATTGATCTGAAATTTGGCATGAATATTTATGCTATAAAGACTCAACTATAAAAAAAAAAAAAAAAATTTTCGTTGAAATTTTTCAAAATGGCGGCCATTTTAAATTTTTGATGGCGAATATCTCGAAAACCGTTCATTTTACAGAAAATTTACAAGAGACAAAAAAGTTAGCAAATTTTTTCACGATTCCAATGATACCTAATTTATTAAGATTGGTCGAAGAATAACAGAGAAATTAATTTTTTTCGTACTGCATGCATGACCACTTTTCACCATTTAAAGATCAATATTAATTTTTTAATTCCAGATGTATTTAAGATGAAGCTTTGAAACTCGGTATGGCTCCATATGGGCAAACAGATGATTTTACAATGGTTTTCAGATGATAATGTTTGTCTTGTAAAAGTATTGTTGTTTCATTAAAAGTAAAGAACCAGATGTAGTGCTTCCTATTTCTTAGTCTCACGTTTCCTAGGTCTTATTTCTATCTTAAATTTCCAGTTTCAATATTTTCTTACGTTGCTTCTACACAAATATTTAATTATTGTAATGGAATTTAGTTCGCTGGAGTACACCGATATTCACTTCATGTATGGAGCAGCTCTTGGCAATGCGACCGAAGCAAGAAGAATGTATGCAGCTGCATTTCCAAACCGCCGTCTCCCTTCCGACAAGGTGTTCACAAGAACTCACAATCGGCTGAGAGAAGTTGGTTCATTTGAACGGAACAGGGTAATTGATGGTAGGCCTCGAGCAGTTCGAAATGTTGCTTTTGAAGAGGAAGTATTGCAGAAATTCGATTTCAATCCTAGAACGAGTACGAGAGCAGTTGCAAAGCAAATCAATTCAAGTGCTTCTTCTGTGTGGCGTGTACTAAACAAGGAAAGACTTCACCCCTTCCGCTTTCAAAAAGTTCACTCATTGGTTGAACGCGACTATGAGCCAAGAGTAAACTGTGCCCGTTGGTTTCTTCAGCAAGACATTATCCAACCAAATTTTCTAGAAAATGTTTTATTTACCGATGAGTCCAGCTTTACAAGAGAAGGAATCTTCAACTCTCGCAACAGTCACGTCTGGGCCTTAGACAATCCTCATGAGGTCAAAGTGCGTGGTTATCAGCATAGATTTTCGCTGAATGTTTGGGCGGGTATCTTAGGTAATCGCGTGATTGGACCATACATTCTTCCTAATCGTCTGAATTCTCCCACGTACATTACTTTTTTAAGAGACATACTACCAGAACTTTTGGAAGATGTGCCTCTTGCAAACAGATATAATATTTGGTTTCAACATGATGGTGCCCCTGCTCATTTCGGAAATGTTGTTACGGACTTTCTGAACATGACCTATCGTCAGCGGTGGATTGGGCGGGGTGGACCAGTACCGTGGCCCGCACGTTCACCTGACCTCAACCCTTTAGATTTTTTTTCTGGGGCCATATGAAAGACCTTGTTTACAGCACGCCAGTAGAAAACGAAGAAGACCTTGTGGCAAGAGTGGTTGCTGCAGCAGGTGCCATTCAAGATGATGAAAATGCTTTTATAGCAGTTCGACGGTCCATGATTGAAAGGTGCAGACTGTGTAATCAAGTTGAAGGACGGCATTTTGAGCAATTGCTGCATTAGTATCGTGAAAAAATTTGCTAACTTTTTTGTCTCTTGTAAATTTTCTGTAAAATGGACGGTTTTCGAGATATTCGCCATCAAAAATTTAAAATGGCCGCCATTTTGAAAAATTTCAACGAAAAATTTTTTTTTTTTATTTTTTATAGTTGAGTCTTTATAGCATAAATATTCATGCCAAATTTCAGATCAATACAACATTTCGTTCTTGAGATAAACATTTTTAAGTGAAAAAAACAAAATGGCAGCTATAAGGATAACCGCTGAGTTTTGGACACTTCAAATATGACATTTGTAGTCTCCTAGCATCCAGGTACAATACCCTAAAATTCTCGACACTACTTCTGAAACACTCTGTATAGTGATATCGGAGTATGGAGGTATTCCTTTTCTTTTCATCTTATTCTTAAAATGCAAAATTTCAAAAAACCTTGTGTATACATCGACGCGCTGTTGAAAAAGGAATATTCCTGCCAAATCTCATAAAATTCTATCAACGCATTTGGCCGTAATTGTGGCAGACAAACATACAGACAGACAAAATAAAATCCGAGTTAAAACATAGACCTCACTACGTTTGGTCAATAATATACATAGTGGTATTGACTACATTAACATCTTATTCTTTCATTCTTTCAATAAATTGCCCTTCACTCGATTACTTGTGTTCACTACAGACTATAATTCCATTTCCAGCAAAACTGATATGCGATTATGTGCTGTGTTTGCCAATTGTGGTCATGTTGCTGTTCTGAGTAGTTGATGAGATAATGGAGACCCCACTCTTCGAACTAGTGCTCACAATTTCATGTCAGTTTATTATTTTGGTTTTGATGTTCATTACTTACAGTTTGTGACAAAACACTGGCGAAGTTTCCTATATATTTGAGGGTATTCTAATGTTTCCAATCCATAAGGGCAAGTGTGGTTATGTGCAGCATTTTAAACAATTCAATCTATTTTAATTTGATCTATTTGTAAGCCAATTGAGAGAATACCATGGTCTAAACCAAAAACTATAAATAATTTCTCTCACATATCAATAAAAAAATTGCTCATGGAAAAATGTGTTTATTACTTTTTTTATTATCATTCAATTCTCAGTTCCTCTGTCTGTCCACGATCTAACAAAATATTAAACTTTAATTTGTTTGATGTTCTACTTCTACATCCGGTTGTAAGACTCTTAGTTTGTACAAACTATAGTATCAATTGGTGAATAATTATTTTATTATAATAATTAATGAGGTATTATTGAGGTAAGGCAAGGAAAATTGTGTAAGGCTCAACTCACACTTACGCGACTCAGGTCGAGAAGAGACTAGACTCTAGTCGAGAGCATGTGTTTTCAAATGGTGACACTCAGACCAGACGATTCTAGTCTCCGCGACTGTCACCATTTGAAAACACATGCTCTCGACTAGAGTCGAGTCTCTTCTCAACCTGAGTCGCGTAAGTGTGAGTTGAGCCTAAGTGTTCCATACTAGATTTTATCATTGCTTTATTGTCTTTATTCTGCTTTAATCATTTACAAGTTTCATTATTGATGTTTGCAGTTGAGCAAGAGACAGAAGGAAGTTCAATGGGGAGTGAAACAGAGATGTGGTCCTCAAACTGCAGCACATCTGAAACTGCCAATGCAACAGAAGTGGGTAGACTGAATGAGCATTCAATCTCTACAGTGGACGAGTGCACTGAGCCAACTGAGGCTGGCAATAATACCAAAAACTACAGCTGTGCTGATTGCAGCTATGAAACAACACGGATCAGTCATTTGAAGAGACATATTATGAGAAAACACACTGGGAAAAAGCCTTTCAGTTGTGAGTTATGTGACAATAAATTTGCTCAATCAAGTGATTTGAAGAGACATATCAGAACACATACAGGAGAAACACCTTTCAGCTGCGAGTATTGTGACTATAAATGTGCTCTATCAAGTACTTTGAAGAGACATATTAGAACACATATAGGAGAAACACCTTTCAGCTGCGAGTATTGTGACTATAAATGTACTCAATCTGGTACTTTGAAAGCACATATTAGAACACATACAGGAGAAACACCTTTCAGCTGCGAGTATTGTGACTATAAATGTGCTCTATCAAGTACTTTGAAGAGACATATTAGAACACATATAGGAGAAACACCTTTCAGCTGCGAGTATTGTGACTATAAATGTACTCAATCTGGTACTTTGAAAGCACATATTAGAACACATACAGGAGAAACACCTTTCAGCTGCGAGTATTGTGACTATAAATGTGCTCAATCTGGTAGTTTGAAAGCACATATTAGAACACATATAGGAGAAACACCTTTCAGCTTGAGTATTGTGACTATAAATGTGCTCAATCTGGTAGTGTGAAAGCACATATTAGAACACATACAGGAGAAACACCTTTCAGCTGCGAGTATTGTGACTATAAATGTGCTCAATCTGGTAGTTTGAAAGCACATATTAGAACACATATAGGAGAAACACCTTTCAGCTGCGAGTATTGTGACTATAAATGTGCTCAATCTGGTAGTTTGAAAGCACATATTAGAACACATATAGGAGAAACACCTTTCAGCTGCGAGTATTGTGACTATAAATGTGCTCAATCTGGTAGTGTGAAAGCACATATTAGAACACATATAGGAGAAACACCTTTCAGCTGCAAGTATTGTGACTATAAATGTGCTCAATCTGGTAGTGTGAAAGCACATATTAGAACACATACAGGAGAAACACCTTTCAGCTGTGAGTATTGTGACTATAAATGTGCTCAATCTGGTACTTTGAAGCACATATTAGAACACATATAGGAGAAACACCTTCAGCTGCGAGTATGTGACTATAAATGTGCTCAATCTGGTAGTGTGAAAGCACATATTAGAACACATATAGGAGAAACACCTTTCAGCTGCGAGTATTGTGACTATAAATGTACTCAATCTGGTAGTGTGAAAGCACATATTAGAACACATATAGGAGAAACACCTTTCAGCTTGAGTATTGTGACTATAAATGTACTCAATCTGGTACTTTGAAAGCACATATTAGAACACATATAGGAGAAACACCTTTCAGCTGCGAGTATTGTGACTATAAATGTACTCAATCTGGTAGTGTGAAAGCACATATTAGAACACATATAGGAGAAACACCTTTCAGCTGCGAGTATTGTGACTATAAATGTGCTCTATCAAGTACTTTGAAGAGACATATTAGAACACATACAGGAGAAACACCTTTCAGCTGCGAGTATTGTGACTATAAATGTGCTCGATCAAATAATTTGAAAGACATATTAGAACACATATAGGAGAAACACCTTTCAGCTGCGAGTATTGTGACTATAATGTACTCAATCTGGTAGTGTGAAAGCACATATTAGAACACATATAGGAGAAACACCTTTCAGCTGCAAGTATTGTGACTATAAATGTGCTCAATCTGGTAGTGTGAAAGCACATATTAGAACACATACAGGAGAAACACCTTTCAGCTGTGAGTATTGTGACTATAAATGTGCTCAATCTGGTAGTTTGAAAGCACATATTAGAACACATATAGGAGAAACACCTTTCAGCTGCGAGTATTGTGACTATAAATGTGCTCAATCTGGTAGTGTGAAAGCACATATTAGAACACATATAGGAGAACACCTTTCAGCTGCGAGTATTGTGACTATAAATGTACTCAATCTGGTAGTGTGAAAGCACATATTAGACACATATAGGAGAAACACCTTTCAGCTGCGAGTATGTGACTATAAATGTACTCAATCTGGTACTTTGAAAGCACATATTAGAACACATATAGGAGAAAACCTTTCAGCTGCGAGTATTGTGACTATAAATGTACTCAATCTGGTAGTGTGAAAGCACATATTAGAACACATATAGGAGAAACACCTTTCAGCTGCGAGTATTGTGACTATAAATGTACTCAATCTGGTACTTTGAAAGCACATATTAGAACACATATAGGAGAAACACCTTTCAGCTGCGAGTATTGTGACTATAAATGTGCTCAATCTGGTAGTGTGAAAGCACATATTAGAACACATATAGGAGAAACACCTTTCAGCTGCGAGTATTGTGACTATAAATGTACTCAATCTGGTAGTGTGAAAGCACATATTAGAACACATATAGGAGAAACACCTTTCAGCTGCGAGTATTGTGACTATAAATGTACTCAATCTGGTACTTTGAAAGAACATATCAGAACACATACAGGAGAAACAACTTCCAGCTGAAAATTTGTTAATTTGCATGTTCTCATTCAAATTCATTTTACTGTGTTTTATGGTACGGTGGCCACTAATGACAGGACAAGTGTGTTGAACATGTGTGTACACACATGTCGTCATACCTTGTTTTGTTATTACAGCTAAAGGCTTCACACAACAATTTTTGAGGTTCTGAGTAAGTATTGGCCCACACATTCCTCTATTCAAACTGCCAGGGCCCTGGGCTGGCGTCTGGGGAGGGGTGGAGTAGGAGATGCTGCTCACAGTGTGGTAAGTGCCGGCCGATGGTTGGAACAGCCAGGTGAGCGGCCTCTTGGAGACGGCTGGTCTCCTCGCGGTTTTCAGTGTCCTCCGGATACACCACGGTTGTCATCTCACAAGACTGAAACTCTCTGACTGATTCCGGTCTGCCTCCAGATCAAGTGGTGTTCGGTTCGTCCTCTTAGGGACCACTACGGGTCGCAACAGGACACCTGACCTGTTTTTTTCTCAATAAATAAATAATTCAATCTTGAATAGTGCAGCAAAGAAAAAATAAACCGCATAAATTTGGATATAGAAAACCATAACCTCAACAAATTTTGCTGGAAGCCTTTCGCTGTGATGACACAACAATCTATGACTACACATTTGTATCATGCATGTCTCACCGTAAGTGGCCAGCCTTATGAAATCAACCTTGCACTTTCCATTACCTACTCACAAGCATTACCTGCTCACATGGTCATCATCCACAATAACATTATCAAGTCATTTGATTAATAGTATCATATTGATATTATGCCCCACCATCAACTCAACGTCATGCAGCTTGTTCCTCTGCTTCTCCCTCAATAGCTCTCCTATAGTGAGGTCCACGTTATAATGGCAGTATTTGATTAACATTGGTGTTGCTTCCCCTGTGTATCATTCTTCAAGGAAGAAAGTGCTATCCTTTTCTAGCTCTGCAACATTGCCAGATCATTTTCAAACAATGTAGAAATATAATGCAATTAACAAAATATTCAATCTCAATAATATGAAAATTTAGTATTTAATCTTTGAAAAATATAATTTTCTGAGGAATAATATATAATTGATCACTCTAAACAAGAATGACCAGTTAATATTACACGAGATATACCGGTATCAGCTATCCTCCATAGAAACCAGTGACACAGGGCAGGGCAGAGAATCGGTGACGCTGTTCTACTATCTTTCTTCACTGCCATGACAACATGAACCTCACTATAGTCAGCCTTAACCTGGTTGCACCATCCTTGCCTAGGTCTAGCTCTTGCACTTTGCACTCATTGTCCAATCATTCTACAAGTCAATATAATATGTTATTGTTATAAGTTACATGTTATTACGATCCCAACATAGAAAGCATCAAACTAAATATGTAGCCATTGTTTGCTTTTGTGAATTAAAAGGAACTACTTTCATTTTTCAAGACAAATTCCGGTCATGACGTGTACAAAAGTCTATTATTCAAGGCAGTTATGGACATACAATTTCAATGTCCATGACATTGGAACAGATGATGCATTCATGTATCTTTGGCATGAAGGACAGGCATCAAGAGGATATGAAGAAATGATTTCATGTTTGATGCAGTAGGTACATTAAATCTCTGCCCTCAACAATCACCCAAATTACTGCTTTTTGTGATAATTGTGGGGGACAAAACAAGAGCCAATTTACAGTTAAGTTTTGGTTGTATGTTGTTAACACAACACACATTGAGACGGCTGACATTAAATTTTTACTTGCTGGTCATTCTTTTGGTAAGGTTGAAAATACAAAGAGAAGCATGAAGAGAGGTATTTTTGTCCCCGACGACTGGGTGGATATTATAGCTGCAACCAGCAAGAAGTTTGTAGTGAAGAAGATGTTGGATGAAGACTTTCTTACACTGGATCCAATGAATGATTACTTTGTAAGAGGGGTGAAAGGAATTAGGAATATGCAGTGGCTCCAGTTCAGGAAAGAAGAACCATGGAGTTTATTCCATAAGTCCTCTTTCAATGAAGACTTGCTTTTTGTGAGTACAAAATGAGAGCAAAAACTATTGGCACAATTCCAACAGTAATGCCCTCACTGACTCCAAAATTGATCAAGAAGGAAATAAAGGCATCTAAGTATAGAGATCTTGTTGATCTTTTACCATACATTCCACCAGTACATCACAGATTCTACAAAGCATTGAGCCATGAAGGTAGTACAGTGACCAGAAAAACAAAGCAAGCACAAAATGTACAAATTTTGAATGATCAAGAGGACCAGCTTCCAAATGATAATGTCTACAGCAGCGACTCTGAATAAAAATACACCTAATGCATTTCAAATTGTGTGGAAATTTTCTTTTCGGATTCAATCATTCTCAATAAATACTAACCTATATATTTACCCAACTTATATATTTTTCAAACGAATATATTGATTTTGTGAAATTGCATTTTTTTCAACCCACCTGTGCATAGATATATCTTCTAATTTATGTTACAAGCCAAGGGGTAAAAGTGATGACTTTCATCAAATATTGACTGATAAAATAGAATAAGAGTAGGAAAATTGTATTTATTCTCCTGATAGTATCAGTTGAGACCATATTAATTCGAAATATACTAGTTTGAATGATCATGAGTTTTCTTGGAATTTATTATAACACTTAAACTTTGAACTAGCTTTTCTCAAAACTCACTTATGTGCACTTATACCTCTTGGTTTCTCAGCCCTTCAATTGAGATAGTTGAAAGGAGTTCATAGAGAATTTATCATTATAAGAGTACAAAACAGAAGAGAAAGGGTTTGGAAATTGACAGTTGGTAGTAGGAAGTTTACACATGAATGAAGAGGAAAAATCACTAGATCATTTGTATCACATAACAGAAAACACTTTAAAGTTTGTAATATGAATTAAAACATGAGACACAAGACATAAATAGATTGACTTTGACTTTGAAGCATTGGTCAAAGTTCTTGTTGTGCTCAGAGCCATGGGTAGGGATGTATTATTTTTAAAGGAAGCCCTGTGATTGTTGATCCGGAGGTTTAGGGAAGTGGTGGTTTCACCTATGTAGAAGGCAGAACAGAAAATGCAGGAAATGAGGTAGATGCAAATTTTGGAGATGCAATTACTGGATTGATAGATTTGGTGGGTGTAGTTGGTGATAGGACTGGTAAAGGAGATGGAAGAATCAGTGATAGGACAGGTTTTACAGCAGGGGCGTTTGCAAGGTAGGGTACCAGGTGGTGTTGGGATTTCATCAGAGGTGAGTGATTTGTTTTTACTGAAAATTTTCTTGAGGTTGGGAGGTTGCTTATAAATGAGGGTGGGTGGTTGCTGGAAAAGGTGTTTGGTAGAGGGATTGGAGGAGCCGACAGAACAGATCTTTAAGGACAGGTTTGAGGTCTTCGATTCCAGGGAAGTAGGTGGTACAGAGCTTTCGAGTTTGTGGGATTTGGGATTTATTTGTGGTTGGATTAGTACCAGTTTTGGAGATTTGTTTCTGTAACAACCTTTCTGGATAGTTACATTTCAGGAGGGATTGGTGGAGATTTTTGAGGTACTGGTCAAGATGGTGGGGATCACTGCAAAGTTTTTGGCCTCAGATTGAGAGGGAACGTGGGAGGGATCTTTTGATGTGGTAGGGATGGCAACTCTCAAAGTGTAGGAACTGTTGAGTGTGGGAGGATTTGGTGAAAGTATTGGTGGATGAGGTATTGGAGTTGGAAAGGATTACATTGACATCTAGGAAGTTGATGGAGGATTCAGAAATATTCCAGGTGAAGGAGACAGAGTAGTTGGAGTTGAGTTGATTGAGCAAGTGGGAGAGGGTATCATGTCCATGAGGCCATATGAGGAATATGTCGTCAATGAAACTGAGCCATATCAGGGGGGATAGGGTTTGTTTGGAAAGGAAATCCAAAGTCAGACAAAGAGTCAGACTCTCTGTCAGTCAGAGCAGACTCTCTCCGTGCTCTGTGGTCCTAACCATTGGATTTCAAACTGTGTCACTCTGCTCGGTTGAGAAAAGGAACTCATTTCACAAAAAAATCCTATTATAATGTAAGTTTTGAAGTGTTTTCAATCTATTTATGTCTAGTGTATCCTGTTTTAATTCATATTACAAACTTTAAAGTGTCTTCTATTATGTGCTATATATACTGTATATAACTCCTCAAATCATCCTGTTCAACACAAACACTCAGCTTTCCTATCTATGCTACACAGACTTCAAAACATGCCCCTCTCACCTGAACACTACAAAGCAGAACTTAATATCATAAAATATCTAGCACAACAGAACGGATACCAACACAACCTAATCGACAAGCTACTCCATAAAATCAAAAATAAAAAACAAGAGAAGGACAAAACTGAAAAGTTCATAACACTGACATACATAAACAACAAATCCAACAGAATAGGAAGTATGTTTCGAAAATCTGGGTATAAAGTGGCATTTAGAACAAAAAACAAAATCTACAAGCAAATCAATAAAAGAGAAAAGATTCAAGACAACAAAAAACTCAAACTCCCAGGAGTATACAAGCTAAAATGCTCTGAATTTGATAAATTGTATATCAGACAGACAGGCCGTTCTTTCAATCAAAGATACAAGGAACATATCCAGGGACTAAAAACAAAAACAGAATCTGCATTTGCCAACCACCTAATTCAAGAAAATCACAAACATAAATACTGATCTACAAATCATACACATAAAAAACAAAGGACCAGAATTAGACACAATAGAACAATTTGAAATATACACCCAATTTAAAAGCAATAGACAATGTATATTAAACGAACAAACCAACTTCAAATCCCACATCCTCTTTGATTACCTTCTCAGCCACAACAAACCCAATAGACACCAACAGACACTGATCCAATAGACTTCAACAGCACACTAAAAATTGCCATCCTATCCTTCTACTTGTCTATGAGTACAACCAAGAAGATGGCGGACCTGCCGAAAGATCTCATTGTCACAGTGAATGATAAATTCATTTATTGTAAAATATCTGACTGCTAGTCGTTTTTTCTAATAGCAAAAAGTGATTTAATAATAAGCAGTTTGTGATGGAAAACAACATTGAAGAACAAACATTCCATTCAAGTTTTTTTGGTGATCGGTAGGCCACTTATTATTTCGATTTTTCCTCGAAAATGTTATAGGCCTTTTGGTTTTTGATTTAATAACAAATAGAATGGAATGGAGTATAATTTTATTTGTCAATCAATTATTGTTCAAAAAAATGGTGATTTTGTAGAAGGCCTACTCATTATTATTGTTCTGATAAAAAGCAAGGATGCTTGAATTTTGGCTCCAATAAAGCAGGCACTATTCCAACCAATTTTATAGCCTTAGTTTCAGTACTTATTGTTAGAGCCAATGAGATGGGCTTCTAAACACGTTACTTAGTAGCTCAGAAAATAAAATTGTTACCTTTAAAAGCGTCTCGTTCGGGTAGGGCGGGTTCACAGTGGACTGTAAGAGCGGTCTCCTCGTTCTGGTAGGCGGTAGCACGTTCAGATAATCAGGACTCACTTGCGCTGGTGATGATGAATACATGGGCCCATGTCACAGTGAAGAGGTTACACAAAGAAGATCCAAATCTAGATATTTAGCAGAGTACTCACACAATAACTTTTCCTAACTAGTCGCAGTAGTAGTTTAAATTCAAACAAGTGAAGGGGTAATACATTTATAACTTCTTTAAAAAGAGAAACAACTGTGTAGCGTCAGGACAGCAAGCTTCCTCAAGAAGCAAAGGCGGGGGAAGCCAGAGGGAGAACAGTGGCATCTACATAAAATAGAACTAGGCAATATCAGAGCGGCTGATGGCAGTGGCAAGCTAGATGGCTGTGGGTGAGCGTGGTCAATTCAAATGGCTGGCCCATACACTTATTGCTCAAACTTGGAAAGTACTTCCAGAGTTTGAAGAAAACAGGCATTTCATTAAACAATATCAATAATAGTCCTTTTGCTCTCACAAACTTGATTAATTTTTTTTTTTGAAATTTCGATTCTTACTTGAGTACAGTATTCAAAATTACATTTTTTTGGGGGGAGGGAATAAAACATTTTTTCAAATATTAGAGGGGTGTGTCCATCCTGTCCACGGTAGAAACTACGCCCCTTCATCATAACTGTGAAATTTTTTGGTGTACTCTCTAGAAAAAGCTGCTGGAGCTTTGTTCAAAAAGATATGGATAAAACTGAATAAGCTTTAATCTACTAGAGCAATATAAGCTATATTGAATCTACTTATAATAAAAAAGATGGTGAAAAGTGATCTAACTTTGAAGTGCTATCTGTATGTTTCTCTATCCCTTGCTATCTAGTCCCTAGGCACTATAGTCAGGTCCACGTTATAATGGCAGTTTAGGAAGATAGGAGAAAAGGGTTTCCAGATCTCTCAGCCTTGCCACCCAAACAGCTTATACTGGTATATCTGATGAAGTTCATTTTTGTTGAAAATAGTTAATCATATTTTATTTGTCAAGAAAATATATTTTTTGAAGATGTGATAATAAATTTTCATGATTGAGATTAAATATTTTGTCAATTAGTTGAACATTGTTGATGTAAGTTTTACATTGTTGATAAACGATGTGGCAACATCGCAATGCGTGAAAGAGATAGTGCCATCTGCTTTGTTGAACAATAGACAGAGATAGCTACACCATTGCAAATCACACATTGCCATTATAACGTGGACCTCACTACATTACTCATCACTGTCTATAAGAAAATAACTCATTATTATCATCATTGCTATGCTATTGCAGTGCTATTCTACAAAGTGTTTCAGAAGTAGTGTCGAACATTTTAGGGTATTGTTCCTGGATGATAGGAGACTACAAATGTCATAATTTCAAGTGTCCTAAACTCAGTGGTTATCCTTATAGCTGCTATTTTGTTTTTTTCACTTAGGAATTTTTATCTCAAGAACCTAATGATGTTTTGATCTGAAATTTGGCATGAATATTTATGCTATGAAGACTCAACTTCAAAAGATAGAATAAAAACTTTTTGGTGTGAATTTTCAAAATTATGGCCATTTAACATTTTTGATTACTAATTTCACGAAAACCGTTCACTTTACAGAATATTCACAAGGGACAAAAAATTTAGCAAATTCTATCACAATTTCAAAGATATCTCATTTATTAAGATTGGTCAATGAATAACAGAGAAATTTATTATTTTCGTATTGTATGCATAATCACTTTTCACAATTTAAACATCAGTATTACATTTTTAATTACAATATTGTATTTAATATGAAGCTTTGAAACTCGGTATGGCTCCATACGGTCATCCAGCTGATTTTACAATGTTTTTCAGATGATCTTTTCTATTCAAGATCATTTATGCTGTACGAAAATAATTAATTTCTTTGTCATTCTCTGACCAATCTTAATAAATGAGGTATCTTGAAATCTTGATAAAATTTGCATACTTTTTGTCTCTTGTAAATTTTCTGTAAAGTGAACGGTTTTTGTAAAACTGGGAAGCAAAAATTAAAAATGACCGCCATTTTGAATATGTACTGTCACGTTACTTTTGGTGGAATAACGCTTAGCCTCTTGCTTGGCGTCAATCGGTAGAGCATGAAAGTTATTTTAATAATTATAAAATCTGGTCGTGGTTTTCCTAGGATATAATCTCACTAAAGTCTTTATAGGCTCAGACATGAGCTTTTGCAATAATATAATACTGATAATTCATAAAATATATAAATATAACTTATATCCTATAGTATTGAGGAATAAAATGAATAGTACACCATGAAAAATTTGATACATATATTAACAAATATCTCAAAAATAGATCAAAGCAAAAATATATAGAGCGACAAAAAATATATAATAAAACAAGAAACAAAATCAAATAAAGTATCACAGATTAATACTATTTTTGAGTTCTATAGCACGAAACTCTACCATGTGCTTTCACTTCATGATCATATGCATTTATCTGCATGTAGCTTTGACATCAACTTGCTGTTGCTTGTCGATTTGGATAATCCTATTTATATATTAACTTCCCAAATCAGAGCATGATAAATTGACAAATCAATAATCAAAATATATATTAGTTTCTACGGTTTCCAATAAATTTCTTTATAATAAATATATTTATCTCAGGGTGCAAGATTCGGCACCTGACAGAAATAGATAGATCAATTCATCTAATGAACCAGAGCTACATTATATTATTGCAAATTATATTATAAAATTAATGATCATATGAACATTTGTATTATCAGCTTAGAACTTAGTATTCTTTTTGATTGGTGTATCTTTTGATATATGAATTGACTCGTTACTATTAAATAAAATATCTCTTATACCATTTTAAAACTTGCACAAGTATTTTTACCAATTTCTTAATTTTTAAAACCTTTTTGAAGCACTGAGGGCGCCCTATCACTATTTCAAATATTATTCACTCACATGCTGGATTTTCTATAAGCTGCTGATGGTGATCCAAACTCCTGGTGGTCCTGGATTATTGGTGGCCGAAGTCGTCTCTTCCAAGGGATTAAAAATATTTAAATGACTTTTGCTTTACAATAGCATCACTAAGTCTTATGAAAAAATTCGATTTAACTTTAAGTTATTAAAAGGTACAGTAAGATATTGCGCTCTACAATTTTTGGTGATATCTCATGGTAGTGGTTGGCAGGCAAGTGGGCAAGTTCTTCTTTCTTTTTCACAATTCTCACTTCTGACTTGCAAATTTACATGAAATTTAAATAATCTGTTCCTCTGCCATTCAAGGCTCAAATAGTTCGTGCCAATCTATTAAATTATTACTTATATTGAACCTCTGATAATTTATCTGCCTTCAGGCCGTATCCAAAACATAAACTGAACAACAATAATTCATAAACTCTTATCATTTATAGAAATATATACAAATATATTTGAATCGGCTCACTATTACCGCCCATCAATTGCTAACATTTGATTGGTGCATGCAAATTATTATAGTATACATGCACCTAGGAACCTCCTACTTCCTTAATACATTAAATTATTTTTGTCTGGGTTTTTTACATGCAAAGTATTTTTCTAAAGATTATAGGTTGTTTCTCGTATTATAACAATTAGCCATGTGAATTTTTGGTTCCTCTAGTTGCATACCATTTAGTTACAATAAATTTCTGCCAAGGTGTCTGGCTAGATTCTACGTTATGCGACTCAGTCGATCATTAGGTCGCCGATCAATAGATATTTTACACCTAACCTCAAATTTTCAATATTTTATATAATATTATATGGGTAGCAAAATTATTTTCATTTCTATTCGGCCGTTATAAATTTAGCCATGATGCCTGATATTATCTAAGCTTTATATTTTTGGCGATATTAGCCTATTATTCCACTTAGACCTATAAATTTCTTCAAGTAGGAATTTTTATTTATCCATCCGAATTTCAATTCGTTACAGTACATTGAATTTTTTTTCAAGTTAAGTCTTTGTAGCATAAATATTCAATCCAAATTTCAGATCAATACATTATTCCGTTCTTGAGATAAAAATTCACAAGTGAAAAATCAAAATGGCAGTTATAAGGATAATCGCTGAGTTTTGGACACTTCAAATACGACATTTGTAGTCTCTCATCATCTAGGAACAATACCCTAAAATGTTCAACACTACTTCTGAAACACTCTGTATAATCCCTTTAGTGCAGTCAAGGAAAGGTTATAGAGGGAAAAGTTGGGAAGACAATGTTTGTCCCCGCAGTTCTGTTGAGGGTAGTAGGGAGGTAAACATATCAAAAGTCCCCACCCCCACCAACTGTGCTAAGGGGGTGGGGGTGGTTTAAAGGTACCATTTTTTGGTTTCTCGCATAAAACTCGAAAACAATATATCCTAAGAACTTGACTGTCATATAACAAATTAAAGCCTACATAATTTCCTACAATATTCATCCTACAACTTTTTCTATATCTCCTCTAGTTTACGTGATATCCGCTCTTGAAGGTGTGACATTCTTGAAAAAACACGTTAGTCACCAATTTTTTCTATTTTTGTTCTTATAACTTTTTAAAAATCGATTGGAAAAATCCATATTGATTATGAGCTTTATGAATTTCCCTATACCTTTTGCAGCAGCTAAAGTGTTGAGTGTGAAATCTCTATTTTTGCAACAATAGACCAATTGACAAAAGAATTTGGAGCGAATGTTTTAAACAAAATTTTTGACTTTGCAGCTATATTGAGACTAGTTAGGAGGAGAACATACAACATCACAGCTTCAATGTAAGGGGTGAAATTTTTATAGCTGCAACAATATTGATCGTTTGACAATAACATTTGAAGGGGGTATATGTGACACAATTTTTTATTTTGCAGCTTGATTTGGACTAGTTAGTAGGTGAACATAGCAAAAGTGCGCATCATGCTTATCCCCTCTGTTGAAGGTATGGAACCGCGGAGTTGAAACTTGTTGCAGCTTCATTTTTGAATGGTTAGTTATTTTGGTTGAAAGCATTGTTCTCAAGATATGAGCGTGGAAGCAAAACGCTTAAAAATGCAACTTTTAAACCACCCTCTTCCCCTTAGCACATGAGTTAGGATTGGGGACTTTTGATATGTTCTCTTCCTAACTAGTATCAACATACCTGCCAAGTCAAAAATTTTGTTTAAAACATTTGCTCCAAATTCTTTTGTCAATTGGTCTGTTGTTGCAAAAATAGAGATTTCACACTCAACACTAAAGCTGCTGCAAAAGGTGTAGGGAAATTCGTAAAAGTGTGAAATTATACATCAAATTGAAGAAAATTTAATGCTCTATAAGCTCATAATCAACATGGATTTTTCCAATCGATTTTTAAAAAGTTATAAGAAAAAACATAGAAAAAAATTTGGTGGCTAACGAGGTTTTTTCAAAAATGTCACACCTTCAAGAGCGGATATCTCGAAAACTAGAGGAGATATAGAAAAAGTTTTAGGATGAATATTGTAGGAAATTAAGTAGGCTTCAATTTATTATATGACAGTCAAGTTCTTAGGATACATAGTTTTCGAGTTTTATGCGAGAAACCAAAAAATGGTACCTTTAAACCACCCCCACCCCCTTAGCACAGTTGGTGGGGGTGGGGACTTTTGATATGTTTACTTCCTTACTACCCTCAACAGAACTGTGGGATCAAAAATTGTCTTCCAAACATTTCCCTCTATACCCTTTTTTAACATTCATTGCCTGGACTACTTATATATTTCTTGACTTACATAGTACAATATAACGGAAATATGGTATTGGATGCTTATTTTTGTGGCTGATCCAGCCACAAAAAATTCAGGTTCCATTTCGGGGGGATACATCCCCATAACCCCTCCCCCCACCTGGATACTCCACTGATATGTAAAACAGTCAAATCATGACTACCGTACCATATCAAATATTGCGGCCAACCTACAATCTTTCTCCTATAGTGAGGTCCACGTTATAATGACAGTGGATAAAGATAGGAGAATAGCGATGCCGATTCTCTGCATTACCGGTAATTAATTATATTTCTACACGGTCAAAAACATAATTGGCATCGTTGTGGACCTAGAAAAGGATAGTACCACCGGCTTTGTCGAATGATAGACAAGGATAGCAATTCAAAAGTTGAGCAAATACTGTCATTATAACGTGGACCTCACTATAGCGCCAGAGAAAACTTCTATAATGACTATTTATTCTGTGCTTATGCTATCACTTGTATTCAGTATTTTTACTGCTAAAAATTATACACAGATAAGATCCTTACATATTATATTATGGGCATATTGTTGTGTTTATCATAGTTCTGAAAAATAGGCTAAATCTTTTTTAAACATATTTGTCTACGAAACAGTTTCTTACATATGAAACTGTTTGAATAGAAAAGCTTTACATTACCATATGAACTTAATCTCTCTGATTTATGATTTTGCAGTGCTATCTGCAGTATTGTGTTGTAAAATAACGGTAACTATTTCAAGTCCACTTGTTTGCAAAAACCTGTTCTGCAAACTTTTCGAACACTTGGCGGGCTACAATAGTTTTTGCCGGCAATGTTGGTATTACTGCCGCAAGCTATCTGGCAGCCTGCTTGTTTCTGAGCAGCTGGTTGCTGTCTGCTCTCTGCTGTCAGATTCGGAATTCAGTTGATTTTAGGTTGCGGTGCTAAAATGTCGGTTAAAGTGAAATGGAAATGTGTTTGTGTTGTTTTTGTGATAGTGTATGCTAGTTTTGTGAATGGAATGTTCGAACACAGGCACTGCAATCATCATCATCCAAAACCAAACGAGGTTTGTGGGTTTACTCTTAATTCAATTGCTATTGATTTGCCTAAAACGCTACAAAAACATTGTTAGGTTAGGAATGCTTCTTACTGGTCACATGGTATTTAAATTGTAACGGTTTGTAGCTTAAATGTCAATTTAAATATATATTTATTTTTCAAATGAAATCCAGCTCCATTCATGAGGGTAGTATCCAGTCAATATTGTATGTATGGTGAAGTAAGTAATGTTCAATAACTATTAACTAAACGATGTTAAACTCTAAAAAATATAATGCTTTTAGTAAAATTTTGGGTATTAAAATGATCAGCAATACTCATAAAATATATTTAATAAGGTATCGTGCTTGTCAAATACTAATACATTGATTTCTAAAAACAATAAGTTACTATGATAATATTAGTGAGTGAGCTACTTATTGTTTTAAAACCCGTACTAAAATTAAAACCAGTAAGTTGAGTACCATATCGTTACTTTGGAGTTTATTGTACAATTGTATATTATCCATTAATTAAAAAATTGAATATATGCAATTTAAATGTACAATTGTATATTATCCATTAATTAAAAAATTGAATATATGCAATTTCTCATTAATTTCTATCTAAAAATTATTGTATATTAAATTAACAGATAGGCTGAAAGCCTTCATTATTTCATTCTAATTACAGTATTCTGAGGCATATTTTAAATATCCTTATTTCTTTTTCATATTCAAATACGGCTTTTCATGTCCTGCTTATTTCCATTGATTTAAAAATCAGTTTAGGTATTAGTTTTCTTATCGAGATGATCAAATACTCATTACCTTCAAACAAGTGTGATGGTGATTGAAAAAACAGAACTAAGGGGGAGAAATGAACGAATTTGTACAGTGTAGACTGTTCAGAAAATCTTTTGTACAGGTATTGAAAAATTGATTTATTAAAGGAATCAAACATTATCTAGGGAATGAGTACAGGTGTCGTCAAAACTTCTTTCATTTCTTAACTTTGTTTCTAAAATAAGTTGTAATTTGAATTGTCTTATAGAATCTAACTAAAACCCATACTTCACTTTTTCCTTTTCAGAAACATTATTCTCTATTTAGAGACAAATTAGTTTTTGGAATTTTTTACAATGAATAGAAAATAGTCTAATCAGTTTAACAATTATTCAAAATAAGGCGAACATTTTTGCCGAAATAGAATGAAGAAAAGAAAATTTTATGAAAATAATATATCTGTCTATAATAATAAGTTTAAGAAAATCAGAATATTTCGAAATAATCTGGTAGTAGCTCATTAACTGATTTATTCATAATTGGCTTGGAACTAAAACTGAATTATTATGTGGGTTAACCGAGGCATGAAAAATAAAATCTCAAATAAAAAGTATTTCAACTTTCCGCCAAATTTCCCTTGTTGTAATAGCTCTGGGAAATTCATTTCGTGCTGAAAAAAAGGCGTACTGTAACTCAGTGAGTCTACTGGAAAAGCTCTTTCCTCTAATAAGGCTTGCCATAATTCTTTCTACATTTTTCTGTTCTGTTGCCTAATCCTTTTCTGCTCTGTTGAAGTCTCTCCTCTATTTCTTCACCTTTTAGATAATTTATTCTGATTCAATCCAGCAGAAAGAAATCAGTTTAATAGAGCTGAAATATTATATCCTGAGCTCCATCTTTGGTCGTAATTGTATCCAATACTCATTGATTTGCACCATTAAATCATAATACATTTTTTATATTTTCTTGCGACTTCGATTAGTTCCCCAATTTCTTTTTGCTTCATGTTCTTTCCATAACATCTGAATTTCAACTATGCCTTTCTTGTATTTATTTGTTGAATGTGAAATTCTCAATACAGCAACAATACATCATTCAACAATGTAATTTGGTCACAATATCTGGAACACAATTTTTTGACTCAGCAGCTTCATTAAGAGTAATTAGGAGCTGAACATATTGGGAAACCTCATTCCTAACCCCTGTGCTAAAGGTGGAGTACCGCGACAAATTGACACTTGTTGCTGTATTGAGAATTTCACACTCAACACTACATCTGCTATAACAATTGATGGAAAGCATAAAATGGTGAAATAATACATCAAATTGAAAATAATTAAATGCTCTACATCCCAACGTTTAGTACTCATTTTTTATGCATTGTTGTTGAGTAATAAGCCCTGAAAGTTGGAAGAAAAACTGTCTTTTCAAAGATTTTACACTTTTAAAAGTGAATATCTCGAAAACTAAAAGCGATATCACAAAACTTGTAGGAAATTTATCTAGCTTCATTTTTTGCTCAGGTCAGTCATGTCGCTGAAATGCATTGTTTCCAAGATACATGCGTGTAAGCCAGATACGAAAAAACTCAACTTTTAAACCACCCTCATCCCTTAAGCACAAGGGGTAGGGATGAGGACTTTTCATATGTTAACCTTCAAAGGTAGTCCAAACAAAGCTGCGAAGTCAAATATTGTGCTCCAAACATTCCCTCCAAATTCCCCTGTCAATTGATGTATTGTTGTTGAACTGAATATATTACACTCAACACTATAACGGCTGCAAAAATCGTAGGGAGATGCGTAAAATAATGAAATAATACATGAAATTGAAGAGAATATGATGCCCCATGATTAGCACGGATTTTTTCAATCAATCGTTAAAAAGTTAAAAGGCCAAAAAGATAAAGAATCTGAGCCGGAAGGGGTTTTCTTCAAAATGTGACATTTTCGAGAGCTCATACCTACAAAACTATGAGAGGTATGAAAAAATGTTACAGATGAGACTTGTAGGCTAATTTGTAAGCTTTAATTTTGTATTCTACAAAAATTTCCGAAAGGCGCATATTTATGTTCGAGATATACGCAAAAAAACAAAATATGGTACTTTCAAACCACTCCCACCCCCTTAACGCAGGGGGTAGGAGTGAGTACTTTTGATTTGTTTACCCCCTTACTATCCTAAACAGAGCTGCGGGGTCAAAAATTGTGTTCCAAACCTTTCCCTCTATACCTTTTATGAGTATTCATTGCCTGGACTATGCTGTTCGTTTGATATATGCTGTTCGTCTTTAAGAGATCATCTCAAAATGGTGTAATATTTTGTCTTGTTCAATGATCTAATTTTTCCAGTTTTGTATTTTTTTAATGCCATAAAACATTTTTTAGAATATTTATAAATTCTTGAGCTTCTCAACAGCTTAATTTATTTATTTTCATATTCATAACTTGAATTAATTATTTTAAGCAAATTTAGTTTCCCAATTCTTTCCCGTGTTAAATGCTCAAAACTTTCTTCACTTTTGCACAACTAAAAGTCCGCTTCGGATGTTTCTGATGTTTCAAAATGTATTGTAGGCCTATCTAACTACCTGAATATAGTAATTTGAAATTTTCACAACTAGCCTTCTTATTTAATGCAAATTAAAAGATAGGGAATACAATGTATTACAATCAGGAATTACATCAATTTGGAGTATATTTTTTGTTTCTACAACATTACACAAAACTATCTGGTGCACTTTTTCCTCACTTTAGATAGTACTCAATCTCTAGTGAATCTGAATTATGTAGTCCTATAGATTCGATCGAAAATTGATACATTTTGATCATCAACAACTTGAAAACACAAGTTTCAGTTCAATATCTAGTAAACAATATCAATTCCGTTCTCACTAGAGATTAATAATGCTGTACCTAACGAACGAAACTTGCCTCTTAATTCCTAATTATTAGTGGTTTAGACAATGTCAAGTCTTTCCAATTTCAATTAATCTGGATATCTACCAAAATCACTTCACCACTACTATACTGACAAATCGTACAGTAGTCAACATAATTCGTAAAATGTATGTTTAAAATTTTTGAAGTTGAATAAATAATTGGAAGAGTGGTTAAAATGAGATGATTCTCTCGAACATCATTGTTTGGTTAATTCTAAACACTTTGGTGGTAAAACCAATCCGATATCACTCACAATAACTGAATAACAAGCGATAGGCTATAACAATTTCTTTCAATAATGATCGCCATCTTGTATTTTTCAATGATGTCGAATATTTTTGTTGTTTCCATTATCAATATTCTTATTAGTCTTGTTGTAACGAAGAGATTGAGACCATTTGCAAGTCTCTATCTTGAAGTAGTCATGAAAAATAGATTTTATCCATGATCTAGCTTGTTACCTCATGCTTATGGAAAAACGCACCAGAAATCATGCAGGGTTTGCTTTGGAGGGCGTTGGAGAAAACTCATTTTTTGACGTACAGCGCATGAAGATATATCGTTTGAGCCACAAATGGCGACCATGTGCTCTCCTAAAATTTAAAAATTGTAGATATATGTTATTTGTTGCAACACGTGCTCTGAACATATTGTATTTAAGAATATGAACGCTCGAAGAGCTAGAATAATAAGAAGAACCGTTTCTCAAAACTATTGAGAATCCATTTGAATAGCACACCTAGACAGACGCTGGGGCATTATTCTTTTGAAAATAGTTTGAGACAAAATCATTCTTTCCTAGAAATTTGCTAACAGCATTCCTAACGTCAGTCACAGACACGTTTACAATAGAAACCACATGGCCCACTGTGCTTTGTGTCAACCCTTGTATATATCTATAGCATAAGTTGATGGCAGGTAAATGAAGATTGTGAATAGCGATATAGATATATAGTTAGGAGAGAAGTAAATATAGATATTTAAGTTAGTTTACAATGTAACCACGTGGTTAGCATATGCTACAATTTTACCACGTGGTCAGCATATGAATATTATTAAAGCAATTATTTGATGATCAGTTATTTGAATGGTGATCACATAAAACAATGAACATGATATATGAGTAGATGTATTTATAAATTAGGTCATGAAGTAGATTAGGCTATATGTATAAAGTACTCAACAAATAATGTTATATAATAAATTATAATTTAATAATTATTATAAGCTAATTAAGTTAGTTGAATCCGAATTCATAGGCTAAGGACAAATTTGTAAATAGAATAAATTAGGTATATTTGATTGAAACATGTTGACAATGAGTATGAGAAACCTGCTTAATTAATTAAGTAGTAATTAATGGGTATCTTATTAATTTGATTTATTCAACTCGATTGTAATGATGTACTGTATGACTTAGTATTTTGTTCATTTCATGTATTTATTATTGAAGTATTTTCAATATTAGATTTATAAGATTGATCACTGTATTAATCAAATCAATGCATTCAATTGTCAGTATCCAAACTTTAGAGTTTAAATATTGATAAAATATATGATATCATTTGTTTTAATATTGAAGGGGAGCCATATTTTAAAATGATATAACATAATAAACATTATAGTGAATTCAAATTGATATTTGAATTCAATTTGTAAGCAGAATATTAGCTGATGAGTTTGAGGGTAGGCGGAGCTAGAGGGCGAAGGGTGATGAGGGGTGGAAAATCGTGGTGCTAGTATATATGCAGGCAGACCATGCCTTGCAAGTTAGTGGCATTTGAGTGGCAGTTAGTGGCAGTTGAGTTGCAGTGAGTTGCTGTTAGTTGTAGGAGTGAGTTTTTGGTTTCAGACTTCAATTATCCTATAGGGAATTGACTGAGCCAGGTAAAGATTGTATTTAGAATTTTCAATTTTTCTCATTTAAAATCCACACCACCCCACCCTAAAAAGCCCAAATAAGTATATAAAATTTCATAGCATCATAGTAAAGAGCAAACTTAATTATTACTTCTCTTTAAACTCATATCTAAAGACACAATCTTAATTAATTTCTTGAAGCTTATAGTTGAAATTTTCTTCTAAGCACGAATAATAGTTTATTAGAGCAAGGCTCCCCTAATCAGATTCATTCTTTAAAATTTATCAATTCTCTTATTTTTGACTATAATCGTATTTTTTACTAGAGTTGTTCAATACTTACTTTGATTTTATAGCTTATGGTTCAAGTAACCTGATAAAAGTAATAAGAACTGTTTGTTAAATTTTGTTGTTTAAAATTAAACTTGAACTGTTGTACTTTCAAAAACTTAATCATCTTGTATTTATATCTAATCATTACTATATTTTTGATCAATTTTTTATAAATTCATATAA
This sequence comes from Nilaparvata lugens, assembly GCF_014356525.2. NCBI lineage: Eukaryota > Metazoa > Arthropoda > Insecta > Hemiptera > Delphacidae > Nilaparvata > Nilaparvata lugens. Next base: position 54,193,760 of record NC_052507.1, read on the forward strand.
ATTTAAAGTTCAATAATAAATGCATAATTAACCTTTGTTTTGCCTTTCACTTCGTACTTTTTCTTAAACACGACCCTGATCTATCTATCTTTATCTTTTTCTTCAATACTATTATTAGTTCAGTGAGTGAAATATAAGTATCCACACAGTGAATGAAGTTACAGTAAAGTAATCAATTTTATCAATTCATAGTAATTGATTGGCGCCGGGCAAAATACCGTATAGAGGGAGGGAGTTCGAAACCCACTCTAAACAAAGACCGACAGTGGAAAGAGTTCAAAATGTCGCCGCAACTAGGGGCCAGATTCTGAGTTAATCTGTTGAAGTGTATCAAGTGAAAGTGCATAATAGTGAATTGGTATACATAATCATCTTCATTTGTGTGAAATTCTTATTGAGTGTGCTACAGAAGTGTGATAATTATTGTTATTAGTATTGCCAGGTAGGAAAGTTATCCATTTAAATTCTTCAAATTCTCAGGGTTTAACCTATTCACTTGATTATTTTGTATATTAATTTTTGAATTCGTATTTGGTGCGCTCAACTATATGTAGATTTTTATATTGGTTATAGGAAAGTTGATATTATTCATTCTCATTCAACATTACTTTAGGGGTAGCTTTATTTCAAAAGTCTGTTATTTGGGTTTAATCAATCATTTAGTATGTGAATATAATTTTGGGTTATATTATTTTAATATAATTTTTGGGTATAGAAATAGAGAATAGGAAGCCCTGAGTATAGTATCATTTATATCTTTTGTATATTATTTTATCCAGTCAAGCATCATAGAAAGTTAAATTTTAATTATTTATTTGTGGGTGTAGTTCATTAAACAGTATTTCATTTTTCTGTATGAACATTATTTGGGTCATGTATAGGTAGGACTAGTAACAGGTTCGAAGTATAGATTACCTATGTCAGGATATTTTCTTAGAAATAGGGTTGTGAACACACTTCAATCAGACACAATGGCAACAAATGAGAGCACCACAACAAATTTCGAAAGCAGTGAGGGAAGCACAGACAACACCATCGAGACCAGTGAGAGACAGGAGCAATATTCACCGGAGATGTTACCGAATTCTGACATGGTAAATCAACCTGGTGACTCTCATGACGACCAAGAGCAAATTCCGAGTGAAAAAAGCGGTAAAGTAGGACTATCAGGGAACGAAATGGACAAGATTTTCAACTTATTAACAAGTATGAGGGAAAATATGGGTGCTAGTTTCGAAGAAAGCCGGACAAGTATGAGCAAGCAATTCGAAGAAAACAGTAAGAAATTGGAAGAGAATAAGAAAGAAATGAATGAAAAGTTAGAAAAGTTAAGTAGCAATGTAGAACAGCTGGAGAGAAGATTTGAGAAGAAAATGGAGGAAAAAACTAAAGAGATTTGTGGTGAGATAGCAATAAAAATAACAGCAGTTGAGAAAAACGTCGAGAGAATAGATAAGAGACTTTCAACAGAGATCGCATCGGTGAGAAAGGAGCTATCAGAGAAATCAGGTGGAATGGATAATGCAGCCTTTATAAAATTTGAGGAGCAGCTCGCGGAATTTTACAGAGAGAAGGAGAGGATGAAAACGGAATTCGAGAAGGCCAGGACACAACCGATTATCGTCAACACCAGCTGTAGGGGATTGGATGAAGTGCCAAAATTTGAGAAATATCTGGAGAATCCTATGCAATTTTTGATTAAGTTGAAAGAGTATTTGCGGCGTAGTGGGAAAATTAACTGGAGTGAGCAATCGAGCATCATTGAAAAGTCATTTGATAGTCAACACTCAGCATGGTGGATGATCATTCAGGCTAGCATTGACTCTCTAGAACAATTTGAGGAGCGTTTCACTAATAAATTCTGGAGCCAACACATTCAAGATTCAATGCGAGAGAGATTAAGAACCGGAAAATTTATTAGAGGGAGGAGATTAAACGCAAGTGAGTACTTCATAAAGCAGATGCTCATTGCAAGGAATTTGACACCGGCACTCTCGGATGAAGAAATCATAATAAAACTAGTCAAACACTATGGAACTGGACTGGAAGCAGCTAGATTCAATAGGAATGTTAAGACAGTGCCCGAGATGGAAAAACTATTGGAAGAATGGAGCTTGCAGAATATCGATGTTGAGAAAAATGAATTAAGGGAGAAGCAAGAACAAAAAGAGAAGAATGTATGGGTAAAAAGAGAAGAGAGAAAAAGTCCGCAAATGCAAAGGAGAGAGCAGGAGAGTGGTAACGGACAGCAGCATCGGGACAACAATCTGACTTTCAACGGCGATAAGGGAAGAGGAGGTTTCATTCGAGATGGAAAATGGAATAGCGACCAGAATGCTAATTGGCAGAACACCAATTCGTCACCAAATGTGAATTGGAGGAGGAGAGACGTGAATCAGCCACAGCCACGCAGTCAGCAGAGTCCAACAGGAGAGAAAGGAGAAAAACGGTATCATAAACACGAAAATGCTATGGAGGAGTTTCATGAAGGAAAACAGAGTCAACAGTTTGAAGAAAGGAATCCACAAATGAAGAGAAGACGATATGGTAATGATAATTTCAGATCAAGGGGAGCAATCAATCATGATAACTACTTGCAGAGACGTAATGCTGATGACAATGGAAACACCTTTGAACGGAATACAAACTGGAATAGAGGAGAACGGAATGACTACCAAGGAAGAAGATCGTTTTCAGATAATAATTGGAGGAGAGATGAACAACGAGATGAAAAATATGGAACGACGTGACAATCCCCAGAACTTATTATAAAATGGAGCAATTTTCTAGTTGAGAAAGTATGTAAATAATATTATATAATAAGTGCATTAGTGTGAATAGATAGTATTAAAGAAATCATAATAATGAGGAAATGGACAGTAGCCTGTGAACAATTAATAAACAATGAAGGGAGGACAACAAATGACTCACAAGAAGGACAGAATGAAAGTGTAAAGGATAGCGTAGAAAGAGAAAGTGGTAACACCTGTGAAATAAGCGAGCGACATGAGAAGGAGTGAGATGGAGAATGTATTGTTCACAGAGTAAACAAGCCAGTAAGCATTGTGCGGAGTTCACACAAGGGGTGGATTGAGTAGCCTTATTGTGTGAAGGATGCACCATGCTGAAAAACTCAACTGTAAATATGTATAGTTCGTAGTATTGATTGTATAGTGAAGAGATCGTAGGAAGATAGAAACAAGGGAGACGGAAGAAAATGGAGCAGCGGACAAGTGGACATCATCAGCTTACGAGAGTCACTAGGCTAACGGCCAGTCAGAATTCAACATAACATGCAGCATCCAATGATCCGGTTGTACAGCGATGGAGAACTACAGTGATCTTCAAACTTCTAGACCGTCCATATGAGCTCATGTTGTGGTGTCTGAAGTGTGAGAACATTGATTGCATTACGTAGTTTACTCTTAATAACCATCCTTTTAGTGTTAATGTCGCAAAGACTAAACTCATGTTTCATTTAGTATTTGCTCTTGAGAGGGGGGTTTTGAGCCACAAATGGCGACCATGTGCTCTCCTAAAATTTAAAAATTGTAGATATATGTTATTTGTTGCAACACGTGCTCTGAACATATTGTATTTAAGAATATGAACGCTCGAAGAGCTAGAATAATAAGAAGAACCGTTTCTCAAAACTATTGAGAATCCATTTGAATAGCACACCTAGACAGACGCTGGGGCATTATTCTTTTGAAAATAGTTTGAGACAAAATCATTCTTTCCTAGAAATTTGCTAACAGCATTCCTAACGTCAGTCACAGACACGTTTACAATAGAAACCACATGGCCCACTGTGCTTTGTGTCAACCCTTGTATATATCTATAGCATAAGTTGATGGCAGGTAATGAAGATTGTGAATAGCGATATAGATATATAGTTAGGAGAGAAGTAAATATAGATATTTAAGTTAGTTTACAATGTAACCACGTGGTTAGCATATGCTACAATTTTACCACGTGGTCAGCATATGAATATTATTAAAGCAATTATTTGATGATCAGTTATTTGAATGGTGATCACATAAAACAATGAACATGATATATGAGTAGATGTATTTATAAATTAGGTCATGAAGTAGATTAGGCTATATGTATAAAGTACTCAACAAATAATGTTATATAATAAATTATAATTTAATAATTATTATAAGCTAATTAAGTTAGTTGAATCCGAATTCATAGGCTAAGGACAAATTTGTAAATAGAATAAATTAGGTATATTTGATTGAAACATGTTGACAATGAGTATGAGAAACCTGCTTAATTAATTAAGTAGTAATTAATGGGTATCTTATTAATTTGATTTATTCAACTCGATTGTAATGATGTACTGTATGACTTAGTATTTTGTTCATTTCATGTATTTATTATTGAAGTATTTTCAATATTAGATTTATAAGATTGATCACTGTATTAATCAAATCAATGCATTCAATTGTCAGTATCCAAACTTTAGAGTTTAAATATTGATAAAATATATGATATCATTTGTTTTAATATTGAAGGGGAGCCATATTTTAAAATGATATAACATAATAAACATTATAGTGAATTCAAATTGATATTTGAATTCAATTTGTAAGCAGAATATTAGCTGATGAGTTTGAGGGTAGGCGGAGCTAGAGGGCGAAGGGTGATGAGGGGTGGAAAATCGTGGTGCTAGTATATATGCAGGCAGACCATGCCTTGCAAGTTAGTGGCATTTGAGTGGCAGTTAGTGGCAGTTGAGTTGCAGTGAGTTGCTGTTAGTTGTAGGAGTGAGTTTTTGGTTTCAGACTTCAATTATCCTATAGGGAATTGACTGAGCCAGGTAAAGATTGTATTTAGAATTTTCAATTTTTCTCATTTAAAATCCACACCACCCCACCCTAAAAAGCCCAAATAAGTATATAAAATTTCATAGCATCATAGTAAAGAGCAAACTTAATTATTACTTCTCTTTAAACTCATATCTAAAGACACAATCTTAATTAATTTCTTGAAGCTTATAGTTGAAATTTTCTTCTAAGCACGAATAATAGTTTATTAGAGCAAGGCTCCCCTAATCAGATTCATTCTTTAAAATTTATCAATTCTCTTATTTTTGACTATAATCGTATTTTTTACTAGAGTTGTTCAATACTTACTTTGATTTTATAGCTTATGGTTCAAGTAACCTGATAAAAGTAATAAGAACTGTTTGTTAAATTTTGTTGTTTAAAATTAAACTTGAACTGTTGTACTTTCAAAAACTTAATCATCTTGTATTTATATCTAATCATTACTATATTTTTGATCAATTTTTTATAAATTCATATAAATTTAAAGTTCAATAATAAATGCATAATTAACCTTTGTTTTGCCTTTCACTTCGTACATTCCCTTAAACACGACCCTGATCTATCTATCTTTATCTTTTTCTTCAATACTATTATTAGTTCAGTGAAATATAAGTATCCACACAGTGAATGAAGTTACAGTAAAGTAATCAATTTTATCAATTCATAGTAATTGATTGGCGCCGGGCAAAATACCGTATAGAGGGAGGGAGTTCGAAACCCCACTCTAAACAAAGACCGACAGTGGAAAGAGTTCACGTTCCAAAGTTGAAAAAAAGCTCTAAATTTCATAGATTTAAAATTTCTCTGCATCTCTTGCACAAAAGAAGTTTTTAATTGAATGAAATTTGAAGATATTTAGAAAAACAGTTTTTTTGGCTTTTGAAGGTTATAACTAAAAAGATATGAATCTTAGAGGAAATTTTTATGAAACAAAAATTGTAGAGGAAGATTTTAAAAATATTTTCGTCTGAAAAAATGTTGAATATTTTGAACGGTTATTGAAATACAAGCGATATAGCAAAACTCTGAAAATTTTGGAGGCCATCTTATTTCCGAGGTGTTTGCCTGTGATTTCGACTTATTATCATCACGATCCTCATTATGCTAGACCTAACGAAGAAATTGAGACATCTTCCACGGCTGTTACTCAAAAATGACCACGGAATGACGTTTGCGCCCGGACTATTACGTGCTCTCTGAAATTTCGTTTTATACAGTACTAGCCGTCAGGCTCGCTTCGCTCGCCATATCCGTCTACCCAGGGGGCTCCGCCCCCTGGACCCCCGACTGGACCGTCCAAGAGTGAGATAAGCAGGCTCGCTTCGCTCGCCTGCATTTTTCATTTGTAGGACGATCATATGTTAGGACGATCCAGTCGGGGGTCCAAACTAAACGTCTGGATAAACGGATATGGCGAGCGAAGCGAACCTGACGGCTAGTAATATAATATTCCCAGGAATAGCTCTGATTGAATAGTAGCAGTGCCCAATCAATTTTTCCGCGATAAATGCATTTCAATCTTCAACTTGGTGCCAACCTAACTAAGTCAACTCAACTTAATGCCAACCTGACAAAATTATTAATTTAGTTACCAGTTAACAACTGTTTTGAAGAGATACTCTCTCTAGATTATAGTTCTATAGTAACATATGATATGGAAATTTCAATTATAATATTACGAGATTGGGAGAAGAAGAATATACATGCTAAAAGACGAACTTTAAACCCTTAAAACAACCCTTAGAGTTAAAATATTGCCAAAAGATTTCTTAGTGCGCCTCTAAAGGGCCAACTGAATATACCTACCAAATTTGAACGTTTTTGGTCCAGTAGATTTTTAGTTATGCGAGTGAGTGAGTGAGTGAGTGAGTGAGTGAGTGAGTGAGTGAGTCAGTCAGTCAGTGAGTGAGTGCCATTTCGCTTTTATATATATAGATAGTAATGAGATTCACTTGAAACTGTCAGCATTGGTTAAATGAGTCGAGCAATGATTTTATTCTAAGGAGTAAGGAATCCTGACAGTTTGAAGTGAATGGGCGGGCAAATCGCCGAACGCTTGAAAGGTTATTTTTTGGATTATTTTAAAGGTTAGCCTATATTTATAGATTATTAAATGGACGGTTATTTTAAAGGTAGAATATAGATCGCGTCTGCCAACCAGAGAAGTTCATCTGTGCAGGTATACCTAAGTAGTATCAGAGATGACAGAATAATAGTTTTCTTTACTCCAAGGTATAGTTTTCTTTTCTAAAGGTAGTATACAGGAACATTCGTTTCTGTTCGATATAGCTGCATAGGCAAGAGCTTACACACATGCTATAGTGACGTCCACGTTATAATTGCACTGGAGAAAAATGGAAGATCAGTGTTGCCGATTCACTGCCTTCTATAGCTCAATAGTGCTTGATACGTTTTTTCATATTAATTTTTTTTGCTGATTCCCACGTAAGCCCCAGGCTTGTGCCTGGGTAATGGAAGAGATCCTAGAGTTTCAGGTGGTTTTCAACCTCCGTGAAGTGTTTTGGTAGCTCCTAATATTCTATGTTAATAATATAAGCAGATACCCTTTTAAGGAAATGTTCTGTAGTGACATTCACTTTGAACTCTCAGCATTCTTTATAAATAACATCTATGCTTCCCATTCAACCAATTCAAGCTCTGTCTGAGTCTGAAATGAATATCATTATAGTTATAGTTATCGCTCGTTATTGTTATCAAGTTATAACACAGCTATTCCAACTGTAGTAACTATAACATCCATGGAAACTATAGTTTCCATGCACTATTATAGTGTACTAAAGTATGGTTTAACAGAGGAACAGCAGTAATTTAGTGTCCCACATGACCAATGACAGACTTCACAAGGGTCTCCATACAATTTGTAGGCCATAAGCCTGAGAAATGAGTGTCATAAATAACTGCTGGATCCAAGTGTATCCATAAACAACCTAAACGACCAAGCCTGCAAGGTTTCAATTCTATTTTCCAATCTAGCCAAAAAAAGTATGTTTCTCGGATGACTATTTTGAATTTATGTTGTGTTCTTCAGGCCTCTGAATTGCAGTGGAATAGTCCTAGAATATAAAATAGTATAGCTATGTACCAAAATGCTATATTCTATATGAGGTTTAGACCTCCCAATGAGGCTCATATTATGTAAATTTGGTCTTTTTAATTCATATCTTTTTCTTCGATTCCTTCTTTTCATGCTTCGTCTTGATATCTTCTTTTCATTATTCATCATTGTCCGCTCCTTGTTGTATCTCGCTCTTTATTCCATCCTTCTCACTCTCAATTCCTGCTTTTTCTGTTTCTTGAGATCTTCTGATTTTCTTCCATTCTTATTCCATCATTTCTATTCTACTTTTCTTCCCTTTCTTGAAGATTTTCTTTCATTTTCAATTAGACCTGATCTTTTTTTTTATTTTCATCTCCATTTTCTCTCTTTTCGGATTCCCTCATTCTCCGATTTCTTCCTCTTCCGATTTCTTTTTTCTTCTTTTTCTCTTCCTTTTCTCCTGCAATTTTCTGTCTTCCTTCTCCTCTTCCTCCCGCTCCTTCTCGTTCTCCTTCTCCTATCCTTCTTCCCTCTTCTCTTTCTCTTCTCGCTCCTCCTACTCGATATTCTCCACGATCTATCTGTTTTTCTTCTCCTGCTCCTCCTTTTTCATCTTCTTCTCTTTTTTCTTATTCCACCTAATCCTAAAAATTCTACATATATATTCCAGCTTCTTTTTTCAACCCTATATTCTCATTCTCTCATTTCAGCCACTTCTCCTTCCCACTTCCCACCTCCTCGGTAATTGAATGTGAATGAGACACTTCCAATCCAGCTAAGTAAAATTCACGAACCTATTTGAATTCTGGTATTATTCAGATCGGGAAATTATTCAAATTTTGTTTTTCTCTGAGTAATGGACTCTGAAAGTTCCTAAACTAACAAGGTGAGTCCACAAAGCCCAAGGTAACTAGCCTTTTATCATTTCAAGCAGATTCAAAATTGTTTAGTTGGGATAATGTACATGTATTCCCATATTTACATTTGTTAGTGTGAAGTCAACTTATGAAGTTAGTTATCCTCATTTAGTCAGTCCAAAGTCCACAATCTTTCTTCTGAGGTACATACAGTATAATTAATTCAAAGTATTATAACGTAGTTTACTTTCTGGGTGATGTTTACCTGAAACTTTACGAAATAACAACACCTCATTTAACTTTTCAAATTGAAAGTTTGGGATAATATTGTTCCAAGATCAATCAACTGAAATTTTAATAGTATAGGGTTAGAAGTTTCATGTAGGCTATACTGAAACTGATTAATATTACAAATTTTATGAGCCGAATTTCGTTTACGCTGAATATTCCAACACAAATATTAAATTTGAAGTGCAAATATTCACTCAGTTGAAGGATGCCCCTTTAGACAAGGTAAACTGATTATCGCTCTCTCAAATCACGAGTTGAAAATAATCCTACTTGTACAATATTCAGAGTGAATGAATGAATAATGAATTCATTATTCTATCCAGAGTGTATTAAATTGAATCACCTTGTTTCTAGATGTTATATTGATAATTTTCGTAAACTCTAGTAGCATCTTGTGAGTAATTTCACGTGTTTTTTTCATTATGATATTTATAGGCTAAAATCAAATCAAAATCAATATTGGGATTTCAAGAATATTCATATACTTGGAATATGTTGGTTCTTTTGTAAAACCTTGAATTGTTGTTGCACAAATGAAAAACACCTTTGAGGAACTCATCACTAAATGTATCCTATAGGACAGTATTCCCAAATAAACTTGTTTGTATACTTATTACTTATTAAAAGAGACAGAGATTGAGTTCTATAGGGCAATGGCCATCCCTTTAATGGTTTAATGACATACGGTAGTGAGTTATGAACAAAGACCAATAATCAGGACTCACGAATTCAGGCATCAGAGATGAGGTTTCTGTGCAGCATTCTAGGATACTCAAGACGGGACAACATAAGCAATGAAACAATGAATCGAAGTGAGTGCAATGTGCAACCACTAACAGAAATCATAAAAAATACAGATTGAAGTGGACAAATCACCTGCGTCGTATGCCACCAATTCGTCTTCCACTACAAGCTTGGAAGCTTGGAAGAGTTGGGAAAAGAGACGTCGGAAGACCGAGGAAGCGGTGGACACCAGAACAGGTTTTATAAGCCTAGTCCATGATGGATGATGATGATACTTATTACTGAATGATTTGATCCAATATTAAAGAGAATATCAAATACACGCTAACGAATAGTGAATGTTTATTTTAGTAAGATGAGTAGAATATTATCCTGAATTATTTGAACCTTTATTGAAGAAAATATCAAATTTACTCTACTGAAGACTGTATAATTATTATTGTAGCAAGATGAGATGAACGTGATTCCTTTGCCTGTAATCATTCAACTTAATTAATGATGAATATGATGAACTCCAACCGTAACTTCAATAATTGTTTGCTTTCTGCACATTGAATGAGAGTCAAATGAGTACTTCGATCCTTTGATGTCTTGTATTTCATGAGAGGTCTTGTGTGTATGATAAGCTTGCATTTAATTAGCAAATAATTTGATATTTAATATCTCAGATGCATATGAGAGAATTGAATGGAAACTTGAGAGAAGTTTGAATTCACATGGAAGGAATAGTTCTATAGTGAGGTCCACGTTATAATGACAGGATCAACTTTGGTTTTGCTATCCTTGTGTATTATTCGACAAATCCGATGGTACTAACCTTTTCTAGATCCACAATGATGCCAATTGACAGTGTAGAAATATAATTAATTAATGAAGAGAATCGGCATCGCTATTCTTCTGTCTTTATCCACTGCCATTGTAACGTGCACCTCACTATATACATTTACATCTTGTTTCTATCTCATTTTGTGTTGTGGTGGAAGTGTTGTTGTGGTAGAGATGTTTTTATTGAAATTGTCACTGTCACTCATCTATTAAAACAATTGAAACTTAGTTTCCGTTGGAACACCATTATTAATCTCCAGTGAACTACTGAAAATTCGAGAAGATCGAGCAGCAGAATATAATATCATGTAAACAGAACGGACGATAAAATCAGTCTGCCCTAAGGGGCGATAAAACCAGTCTGCCATTGGTCGAGACCATTTAGTGAGCGACCGTATTTCGATCGCCCCGCCCAATGTGCCTTGTAGGCCAATCGTACTCCTCATCCTTGAAAAATCAACCTACTACCAACCAACAAAATCAACAAACTACCAACCAATCATTAATCATATGGCTCCATTTACATTATATTCTGCTGCTCCACCAGAATTAGATTCCCGAACATGTTTTCGAACAAGTGATTGTGACAAATTCCAGTTTGTTTTATTCGATAATTATGGATATTTATTACAACATGAACTCCAATAAAAAAAGATTGTATACCATTAAAAAATGAAGTGAATACAGATGCTGATCATAGAAGATAGTATTGTTCAGAATAAATAGAACATAGTAATTGAAAATTAGAAAAAATACAAAGGCCAGATAATACAGATCACAGAAGATAGAGAAGTTGTGACAGAAGATGATGAATTTATACAAAGTGAAGGCAAAATAAATATGAGAGATATTTTACGAGAGTGAGATTACTTCAAACTGTCAGCATTCCACGTAAATAGCATCAATTCTTCCTATTTGATTAATGCTGACTTTACAAATTGAATCTCATATGACAAATAAGTGATGAGAGGATTAAAAGGAAGAGAAAAATATTTAATCATAGAAGATAGGAAAATAAGATGATGAATTCATACAAAGAGACAAGAGGAAGGGAGAGAGACATACGAGTGGAAAATGGTGTGTTCAAGAGCGAATGTGAGAGCTAACAAAGTGAGATGATCAGGATACTAGTTGGATACAGCAGTGGAAGAGACATGCAACTAGTGAGTGTTGTGAGAGAGAAATTGTAACAGTGAGGATGAATGAGTGAGACGTTTATAAACATCAAAGGGTTTTGTTTGAAATGACAGGAACAATTTCATTAGCAGTCACTGCTCTCTGTAACGAAACGATTTGACTTTATACCATTCAACCCACGCCATGTCCAGAACAGTAGTTCCTCCATAAGTACCTAACGTGAAATGAATTCAATTTGAATGATGTGATTCTTGTGAAAATAAAATAAGTAAATGTCAGCATTGATTTAGGGAATGTTGTCTGCATCCAATTAATAACTTGAATGCTTTCCATCCAACCAATGCTGTCAGTTTGATGTGAAACTGAGCACAGTAGCTTCATGCTTCAGTAATGTTATTCCGAATAGTTTCAACATTCCTGGACAACGTTTCGTCTTTGTTACACGATTTCATTGGCGACATTCTTTGTTGTTTTCTGTTTTAAATCAGTTTAATTTCGTTGGAGAATAGTTTTCTGGTGAAGCTCAGTGCATAGTTTGGCACTAGACGATTCCAAAGTTCTCAAATTCAGATTAATTCTTGAATTGAAATTGTAGCCTAAGCCTCATTGCACTTGCATGGTCATAATTGAATGATTTGACGTTATGCTTATCCCCCTTTAAAATTTCACATTTACTTTCTTCAAACAACTAACAAGTAACATTGAATACAATTTATAAATTTAATAAAGATGTAATATTACATCTACGATTACATTACATTTACGATTTTTCGAAGATTATTAGTGAAAGGCGTGAAGTTGAATGTTGTACCAGTTTCTTTATCTTATGATAACAATATTCAATATACAATCGATAACTCGACAGAATACATATATCGCTAACCTAATTGGAGAATAGGTGTATTAAAATCAAATTGGCGAATAATCGAAAACATAATAATTTGAGTGAGAAAAGAGTCGTGGTGCAACCTTGATGCAAATAACAGGGAAATGTGTGAGAGAAGACAAAAAAAGTGATTGGCAATGAAAACTATAAATTATATAAAATTAATTTAATATATAAATTTATAGTCCACCTCTCATCTAATTCTTAAAGAATCCATCAAAATGACTTATTATCCATAAAACCCTTACACGATTTCGAATTTGAAGCTAATCATCTTTTGCCTGAAGAATTTTACATCTTCATTAGAAAATATACCATCAAAGAGTCCTCCCACTTTATTAAAAACTCCCACTTCAACAAAAGCTCAAAATTTAATGATGTGCTAGTACATTACATGTTCCATAAAATATCCACTGAAAGAAATTGGTCCCAGAATTTCTTTGATAAAGTGAGATTCGCTTTAAATAGTCAATATTGCTTCATTGGAGAGCATCGATGTTTTAATGACGAATACTGGCAGTTGAAAGTGAATCTCGTTCCTCGTCATCTTCTCGGCAAGTACGTGGGTTGATCATGTCAACCTGTATTGAATGACAGCAAGACGATTAAATGAATGCTTTTTTGATCGCAAAAGACGTTAGGAGCTTAATGACGAACGCTCTTTTATCAATGAATTTCTCTACTCGCGCGGAATGAAATGATTTTTATGAAAATGACACGAGGTTAAGATGGAAAATGGATATATATCTATACTTCATACTCATATCTAAAATCTAATGCTTATTACATCCATATAATATATTGGAGGGAATAAGAAGATAATATCCTTTGAAGATTTAGCATCTATCTTTTTCTTACATAATCCTCCCATACCTTTGATTAATGATAGAACAACATAGACGGTAACAGCCTGTCTCCTATAGGACTTACTACGTAGATATCATTAATTAGGTAAAAGATGAGACCAAATCAAGTTTTTCTTTATTTGGAATCTATATGTTCAATTCAAACCACCAATTCCACGAATTATGTTTGGAAATTATCAAGTTTAAACATATTTCTACAACTTCAAATCAGTTCTCCATCCTGCACACTGATACACACCAACGCGGGATGGGTGCCAGACCTACCACAAGATCTGTGCAAACCATCATCCCGTGTTCAATTGAAATGGACACAACCTACATAATATTTGGGCGATTTAAGACAAAATTATGAAATAGATCAAGTTTTGGGCAATAGCCTGTTTTTTTTCTTTTCCGACGATTGTATTGTTTGCTCTATCCAATTAATTAATAAGTAGTAATGATCAAGTGGTACTGACTACTTAGTACTAATCAGTAGTAGAACTGACTTAGTAATTAGTCATATAGTTCATGATCTTCATGTCATAGTTGTTAAGAACTCAACAATCAAAGTTCCTGTACCACGCAGTGACCTTTTATTGAAATAAATAGAATATAACCAGTAATTGTAATATTGTATTGTTTGGAACAATTCTCATTGAATGACCATCACACTCACTGACGCAGACTTATCAATAAAATCAACCAAGAAATATTTAAATCTTCAATTACTAGCTAGAGAGAGCTTCACTCCAAACTGTCTCTCTGCATTCATTGATGGTAATAGCAATCCTTCCCATTCAACCTATGGAGACAGTTTGAAGTGAATCCTATTGAGTGCGTCCTATTGTGTTTTCCAGAACCGATGCGTATCGAAAATAATAATTATTAAAACCACTCTTTTATGTTAAGTTTTAATTATATGTAATTGTGTAAACACTGGTAACCTTGATGGCTGTTTCCATTGTTGTTCGGGTTTCACTCCACTTACCACCAAGGACTTTGTTTATTTCCATTTCACTTTTTTTTAATTTAAATTCATTTTGTCTTCGATACGTGCGTTTCGCTTTGAAACCGTTACGGGTATTACCTTCACATTATTCTTAATTATATTTTTTTGGTTGGTTTTACAAGGTTATGTTGTGTGTGTTATCTATATTTGGATGTTAAAAGTAGTAAGGCTATCTTTATTTTTATAGTTTTGATGATGATGATTCAGCTTTTAATACCGTTCAAGGAGCGGTTATTTGATTTCAGAAGTTTCAAATTTTAAAAAAGTTCACTCCAAATCGCTCAAGGATAGGTTATTCTGAAGTGTTCAGTTTCAAATTAATCTATTTTTATGCTGAGGATGATATATCTTCATCAGGTATGAGATCTCAATTACCTCCAATTCAAAGGAGAGCAAAAAACTCCTGAATCAGTAAATAGTCTAATGTAGACTCTAAAAGAAACATTCACACTCTTGGAATAATTTTTCCCCCAGTTTGTAATATTAGGTACTTGTAGAACGTTTTTAATGTTACCAAACCTATTTTGGTCAAAATGAGGTTCACTAATTGACACTTTTAATCGATAACTCATTCAAACTTATTTTAATTAACTATTAATATTCTTTTGTAATGACTCCTGAATTTATGAGTAATGTTCCTGAATTTATTAATAAACTACTCTGGATTTGTCGTCCAACATCCAGATAAATTATTATTTGTAATGATTTTTCAAGTGCATGCTCTGCGTTAATGTGATGAATACTTCAAACAAATACCTTGAATACTGCAAAACTTCGCATCTAACAAAGATCCCGTTCAATTTTTGTTATGACATGATTAATGTGAGATAGAATAATTCAATAATTATTTGAGGTTTTTCCATCTCTCTGACATGTTCACCACTTATCTTTCAGTGTTGGAATTGAAAACAAAAACCGCAGTGAGTCAGCTAGCTACCTGCTACTAAACTGTAGATATATCTGTATCTGTTGATAACTACAGTATTACTACTTGAAAACCGGCAATAAGTCATAACAATAACCTTGGACTCAGTGTTACAATATGGAGTAATGATTCAAGTTGTAAGCCTAATATACTATTACCGGGGTATTGAGGTGTTCTCACAGTATTACCTCTTTGTTTTCGTATAGTTTTTGTAATAATTTTCTAGTTTTGTTGGAGATTACTCACTGTTCTAATAAAACAGGGTTTTGGTTCTAAATTTCTGGTTTATAAGATACTTTCTGGAGAATGGAGTTACTTCACTCCAGAGATTGCGGGAATCAAGCTTGATTAGGAAAGGATTAGATTTAGGTTAACAAAATATTGTGCTCTCTACACAAAACTTCAACTCCATCAAAACTATTACTGCGTTTGGTTTGATAAACCTACTCTTGATTGATTGATTGAGTACTTTATTTATGTAGATTACAATATATACTGGCTTATACACTTATATAAAATAGCTTACAATACAGCAAAATCATAGATTAATTTACATAATATAGACTAAGAAAATAATTACCATATTGAACTGTATATTGATTGAATATTATTATAGTATAGTATATATTGAATATTATTGAGAGCACTAAGCATCGAACCGTTATTAATCTGCAAATAATGCTTTCTTAGTAGAAAATGCAACACTCATATTACCGTAATATATTGTGTTTTCATTTAAAATGCTCCACATTTCACCAAACAACACAAGAACAACCATTAAACAACTATACAGGATGTGTACGAACATAGTAGGTAGGAACCTACTCTAGAGCTCTAGGGTATTGTTCCTGGGTAAAAAAATATCTAAATATCATATTTAAATTGTCCGGAAGTCTTCAGTTACTCACACAGCGGCCATTTTGCTTTTTTCACTTTTCATTTTTTTCTAAATAATGGTTTAACAAACGAAATTGAAACTTTGCACAATCATTTATAACAAATAGACAAAGCTAGAAGAAAATTATGATAATTTTTCAAATTCAAAAAACAAAATGGCGGACATTTAAAATTTTGTTTCTTGAATAAAAAATTACAAGAATAACTTTTTTTAGTAAATTTAATTCAATTACCTATTGATTGGTACCTGATTGTTCACGATTGGACCAATATTAACTGATATATGGATGCTTTAGTGATAAGTGACCGGTTATGTAACATTAATATTGTTTGAAATGATCTAAAATACTGTAGCTTACAAATGACATGCAAAGCAGACAAAGAATGTCGCATTGTTGTGGCAGACTTTAGCCGCAAACCTTGGCATGCACTGCAACTAACCTCCAGCGGTCACCTGTCACTAAAGCTGCCATATCTCAGTTAATATTGGTCCAATCCTAAACAATCACGAACCAATCAATAGGTAATTAAATTTACTAAAATAATTATTCTTGTAATTTTTTGTAAACTCAACGGTTTCCGAGTTATTTAAGAAACACAATTTTAAATGGCTGCCATAAGCGAGAAAAATTACCATAGTTTCTTTGTAGCTTTGGCTAGTTCTTATAAATGATTTTGCAAAGTTTCAATTTCGTATGTTCAACCATTATTTAGAAAAAAATAGTAAGTGAAAAAAGCAAAATGGCCGCTGTGTGAGTAACTGAAGATTTCCGGACAATTTAAATATGATATTTAGATATAAATAAATAAATAAATAAAATGTTTATTCTCAGTCAAAGAAAATACATAACATAAAACATCTTCATACAAATAGAAACAAGTTTTTAACTGAAAAATAATACACATATGCAAAGCTCAAGGAGCTTGTCCGCATATGGGAGCACAGTACTAATGATATTACACTGATTATATTTAAATTAAAATAAGAAGTAATAGATTCAAAAAACCGAACAATCAACTAACTTATCAAGAAACAACTGAACTATCCCTGTAAATACATTATGATTAAATCCTTTAATGACAATATTCAATTAATAAGAAATAAAATAAATGAATGAAAAAAATAAATCGAATAACAAAACAAAATGAAATTTCACATCACTCAATGACACAAAAAGGAAAAAATTAAAATACCGTACCTAATGAAACATTTTTTCTCCTTTCTCAACCAAATGCAGCTCTATACACTGCACAGAAACTCTTTGAATGAACAACCCAAGAATTAAGAGTTAAGAATTAATATAGTAGCCTACCATTTACCATCCTTATTTTTCAAACTGGATGAAAAAGAATAAGGATTCAAATTATTACAAAATACATTCTTTCAATTTCATCCTCAGTTAATGACATAATGTATTTTTTAACAGATCTCTTGAATAGAGAGAATGAGTCACAGTGTTTAATTTCATCTGGTAAACTATTATGAAATTTACCCTCAAGAAACAGGAACGACTTCTGGAAAAAAGTGCTTCTAGGTCTGGGCAACCTGACTCTCTCCATGAAGCGTGTGGCAGGCCTGTGCATCTACTGTATTAAAAGATATGTTTTTCACCCAGGAACAATGCCCTAGAGCCCTACAGTATATTGGTAGGGAGTTGGTAAACACTCTGTATACAAACAACAAACAGTAACTGAAGCTCGAGAGAAGTAAACTCAAGTTAACCCCAGTCTAAGTTAGTCTGAACCCAAGTTAAACAATTTAGTAATACAAACACGTAAGGCAGTCACCAACCGGTTTGTACACTTGAACAGCAGTAGTTGATGCGCAATTAAATCATTGCAGTTTTGCTCAAGAATTCATTTCAATTCACATACAAGATTATCCATCTTTCACATGTCACACCAGTCTACTACTTACAAATCAATCCCGTATAGTCACAAAAGGAGAGAAACTTCACCGAGAGACAGAAGATAGTGTTGGCAGACGGGGTGACAAATATAGAAAAATTGAGAGAGTAACTTAACTGAGAGAGAGAGAGAGAGAGAGAGAGAGAGAGAGAGAGAGAGAGAGAGAGCGCCAAAGCCCAAAGTAAGTGATTCTGATTCTCTACTAGGATTCAGTTCAACTGTCAGAATTGGTTAAATATAGAGCTTTGATGTTAAAAGTTGAAGAATGCTGACATTTCATTGAGGAATAGATGATAAAGATTGAGTTGAGAGAGTAACCTAACTATACGAGACATAGAAGAAGATAGTGTGTTAAGGTTACTGACAAGAATAGAATAATTTTAAGTGAGAAATTAAACTGAGACACAAGATAATGTTAGTATAGTGAGATTGACTGAAAAATGCCAGGATTCATTCAGAATTGCATCAATGCTCTTCATTCAACTAATGTTGACAGTTTGAAGTGAATTTCACCATTTAGACTGAAGAAATATAGAAGATAGTGATTTTAGAGGGATGGATAAAGAATACTATAATAGAAGAGGATAGTATAATAATTAATTAAGATAGAATAATAGAATCTTGAAAGAAAGTCAGCTAAGAGACAAAATATAGTGTTAGTTGTAGAGAAGATAAGGGTAGAATTGAGAGAAAAAGAGTGATTAAAAAGTATTTGATGCATAAACTTATAAACTAGCCCATGAAATCAAAGTTTGTGGAAGGTACAGAATGAATGACGACGATTAACTTATAATAAGTTAGTTTTAATAAGCAAGTTTAATCTTGCTTATTTAAACTTATAACTTATGAATAAACTTGTGTTTATCGATGAATTACAATAGACTTATGGATGAAGTAAGAAATAGAAGATACGAAGAAGAAATCATGTACAAGGATAGAGTCAGGAGAGAAATCAGACTGATTGTAGATTCAAGATCTACATTCTATCTACACTTAACAACCTGCATGTTGAATTCACAGGAGAAATCACCGATTACTGCTGAATTATTTAAAGGAATCTGGTGCAGAACTGATAGATTTTAAGGCTCGACAGATGAACTACATAAGGCTTGGGCTAGACAAACGACGGTGTTAGGCTGGTACTAGACAAACTAGATAAGGCTCGGACTAGACTAGACAGCTACTTCCGATGTCCATATCACATGTCATCTTGTCTAACTCACTTCAACGTGTCAGCATTCCTTATAAATAACGTCAACGCAGACCATTCAACCAACCCTGAAAGTTTCAAGTGAATTTCACTGTAGCTCTCAACGAGCAGCGAATGTAAAGTTTAATTTTATGGCCGCTTTCACGCTCCTAGGGCCGGTTTCACACTGTGAGTTCTAATCAAATTTGAATAAATTCATTTTGATTCAATGTCTCTTACACGTTGTAAGTTTCAACCAAAAATCTGAACCCCTGGTGGATGAAAACAAGCAATGCTCTATCAATTGTTATAATTTGCTGAATAGTTTATATTAAATCATGAGCAGCTTTCCCATTTTAGTTAAGACTTGAATAATTGTTAACAATTTTTGTGGAAAGCTTTCATTGTGGATTGCACCAAGAGACATAACTTCCAATCTGGTATCAACACTATTGTAAGTAGGTTTGATTTAAAATAATATGTAAGTATAGAAACAATGAAATATACTGAGATTCACTTCAAACAGCCAGCATATTGATTCTATTTTATGAATAAAACATTTATGTTATTTAAGAGTAATGCTGTCAGATTCAAGTGACTCTGTCTACAGATTGTACAGTATTCATCCTAATAGATCCCAAGCTATCACTTTGATGTTTGCATATGGTGGATGGCACGTTCTCTACCATAGTAGCCTAAATTAGTAGAATTCATAAAATCATCATGAATGTGAATGAAACGTTTACTAACATCAGTAGCCTGAATTTCATAGAATCTGTCATAAAAGCAACTATAACGCGCCATAAACCGAGCAGATTACCACTGTTAGAAAGTTCATTCAGCAGTAAAGTTCAACATTCATCGACATTAAATCTCATCTTATCTCGAATCCACTCTTCCTTTCTGAAAATTCTCCAACTCACGTTTGGTTTCTCAAGTCGTATAAACTTTTCAAGACTCCTATTATATAATTTTTATGGGTTTTTCACAATTCGTCCCGATATAAAACTTTCAAAAGCACATTAGTTGAGGTATCATGTCCTCATGTGTTTGTTTTTTATTAATGTATAACGATACATTAATATGAAAGCAATAAATTATGAAATCATACGTTTCCCCGATGAGAATATTTCGACTTTTAACTTTTCCTTACAAAAAATGTATTGTTTCTATTTGAATGCACTGTTATCATGGCTTACAGCTGTTGATGACTAAAATTGTTATCTTTAGACATTATTCTATTATTAGTAGTTAAAGAATACTTTTAATGCTTGCAGATAATGCTATTTGTACAAAAACAGAACGTTCTCTTACGATATAATCAGACAAATAAAGAATGTTTCTCAATAATTTCATTTTCGTTAACTATGGGATTAAAATACAGGCTGCAGTATGTGAGAGAATGTAACTGTCTATCGAGGAATGTAGCTAAAAATATTTACTCTGTGATAAGAAATTCAATTATTATAAGAATTATACAACATTTCATTCAATCCACTCAATTCTATTGGAATCCATGAAACAATAACAAATGAGCTTCTTCAGACTTTGCTTTCAATTTGATTGAAATGAATTATTCAGATGTGTCAATTAAAAGATTGTGACCATTTTAGTCACGATAACATGGATATACCTGAAACTCAACTCAGATTCTAAGAACAGCTTTGTTACAAGAAAATAGTCCTCCGATTCATATTGTTAGTTTAATAAAATTTAAAACATTTCAACTATTTAGAAGCTGTACTCATAGTTGGTTCAATTCTATGATCGTGTTCTATCTTTCTATAGTTTTCTGTTATACATTCTAATTTTAAGGTTTAATGTCCTACACTGAGATTTATTTCAGACTGTTAAAATTTCTTATAAAATAAGATCAATGTTTCTCATTCATCGAATACATACAGTTGTAAGTGAATCCTACTATAGGTGTGTTATCATGCAGAGCACTATGTTTTACCATTGGCTGAAATTATTATAGTGAGATTCAATTGGTTGAATGGGAAGCATTGATGCTACAAGTCTCATTCATCATCTCTCTATTGTTCCATTCATGAAATCATCACAAATAGAAACATTTGTACTGTATTATCATTCATCCCTTCATCACCTGGGCTCAAAATACTTGTGGAGAGTTGCCTTTGTGTGACTAGATAAATAAAAATTCTAATGAATTCCCAAACTTTTTTGACCGAGCGAAGTGAGGCCTAAGATTCAAGTCAACGGATCAACTTGAATGTCCTGTTCCTTCAACAATAACAAAACACATCAGTTCAGCTGAAGATGTGGTAGGTGTTACCATGAAACCTGGTTCTGTAAGATGAATTAATTTTCGAATAAATTGAAGTGGTATTGACAACATCAACGTCTTATTCATTCAATTATTGAGAAATACCACAACATCTCATACCATACAATCAAATTATTCCTCTTTATGTTTATATTTCTGTTTATATGTTTATATTCATGTTCCGCATTTACGGCGAAACGCAGCAATACATTTTCATGAAATTTAATATCTATGTTCCTTTTTGAACTTCGCGTCGACGTATATATAGGGTTTTTTGAAATTTTGCGTTTTAAGGATAATACAAAAGGAAAAGGAGTCTCCTTCTAACGCCAAAAAGTCTTTAAAAATCAGACTATGGAATATTATTCTTCATAGTTATTGTCATAATCATCAGTGGATTATTAATTGCATGCAATTAATATCTCAATGTATCTTAGTAAAAAATCAGCTGCTGTGTGAACTATTAATTGCATGCCTCATTGAATGCAATTTTTATACACTATTAAATGAACTATCGATAGCATGCAATAACGCATGCAATTAATAACTAAAATAACTTAGTGTTGTCTCTCGACCTTTCTCTGCTTTGAACTCGGGCTGACCTGTTGCCAGTATGTCTTGAAGGAAATTAGCTTTTGATGTTGGCATTTTTGATACACCAACCCCAACAGCCATTAGCAGTTTTCACACCGATATGTCGCCGACACTACATACATACAGGATTTACTCTGATGGACAGTATAAGAGGAGGCTGTGGTTTATAACTGCGCGAAGTCTACTGTTCACAGAACTACTAGTAGTGAAGTGAACCTTACCATATTTTGCATACAAATTTCCTCCCAAAAATCTATCCAATGCAGCGAAGTTCAACTGAATACAATTAATCCGAAAATACCGCAATATAGGCAGAGATACCCTTATCTGTCACAAGCATTTCAAATGGCGGGAGTACATTTGAACCTTGCGAATAATCCCGTTAACATTGATTGGCACTTTAATTAGCAGAGCCTCCGTCCACTGCGATACAAAACCAACCTACATGTACTCTGCATTTGTATTACATACAGCTGCCATCCACCCACTCTGGATTCTAGACTCTGAAATCCATGGAGTGGTACAACATGGGTTGCCAGGCATCCCTGAATAATACAGCTACAATCCATGGATCAGACGCGTGGAGAAAATATAACAATAGACCGGCTACCTACGTCATGCACATTGTTATTAATAATCATGATCCTCGTCATGTATTGTAATAATGTACAGAGATTCAGATTCTCCATTATGATGTCGGTATCTACAGTATAATTCATTTAAAACTATCAGTATTTGATGGATGAGAAGCATCAATTTTATCTATACTGAATGCTGACATTTTGAAGTCTAGTGGAAGCTTGTTAACAGACAGACTATTCTCAATTCTGATTCAATTCTCTGTTCTGAGAACAGTGTGGCGATTTTGGGAATTTGTATCGTCTAGGGTCTAATTTGACAGACGGATTGAATTATTAATAATCATTGACTGACAGTCGATACGGTAAGCTTGTTACATACAGGATTATCAGTTCAAATATCTGATTTCGTGGAGTATTCCACCTACATTTCAAGGATATTCCAGGAATATTTTTCGTTATTTGTACCTACTTTTAGTTATTGTCAGAATGTTTTATCGCAAATCCTTTACTTGAAGCATGTTCACTTGCATGACAAGTTTACTTGAAACATGTATGAGATATTCCTGAACTTGTTGCTGAAGAGAACAAGGTTATGTATGTTAATTTCTATCGATCACCACAAATCCTGATAAAAGTTCAGTTAGGACATGATTTATGCTTAATATGAAAAATACTTCTATGCAATAATACTCCTATTAATCATAAAACCCCTTGTAATTGGCGGGTAGGCTTTCCGCTCAACAAGGTCTTATCCTGAGTAAGCACTTCATTTACACTGCATCCCAATATACACTCCATTCAAACTGCATACGGTACTCTGTTATGAAGTATTAGAATGAATTTTTACCCATGTATGAACATATCAATTTATTTCAATCATTCATCAATCTATTAGTTCAATCATGGCCATCTAAAAGAACCATGGAATAACCTTAGTTCAGTGGAGTTACACCAATCATCAATAGATGTTCTTCCCAACGCGTATTCTTTTCTTCAAATTGTATTTCAACCATTACATATGAAATAAATAATTACTTCTGTCCAAGCATCAATTATTAATTTCAATCCAGATCAATTACTCTTTCCTAGAGTTCTTATAAAACACAATTTGAATATTGAATCTCCATTCCTTGCTCAGTAAAATTGTTGGTCATCTTCAATTTTTTTTTAGAATAGAAATAGTACTTCGATTCATAATCTACAGTTTTATCAATAGAAGGTAGGGGTGGGCTACATAATTCATTCAAGATTAATTAATATTCATAACATCCAAATCTCATTCTATACAATTGAAATATCTATTTAACCACATTATTCTCTTCATTTAAAACAATTTGAAAATCCAATTTCTACTAGCTCAATGAAATTGTTGGCTATCTTGAGGAAATCTCCTGTCTTATACATTTCTAGCCAATAATTTCAAAGCCTCTTGAGTGAGTTTTATTGCAGCCAACTCTATTTATAGATCTCTGGAATACACCCACCGTATTGAATCTCGTCTAGTCTATGTAATAGTATATAATATATGTGTTATCTATAGTTATAGCACAGTAAGAATTCGCCGACCTTGATTATTGCTTCGTACAGAGGTACTTGCAGCAGCTGGAGGTCACTCACATTCTCTTTGATCAGTTTTATTTCTCTATTATGTGCTTGCTCTAAGCTCACGTATTCTGTGGTGAGGTACACTTCTGTCAGCTCTGCGTATGTTATAAACATTAATGCTTCCCATTCATGACTGTGCTGACTGCATTGCTGAATGTTCGAAATGTATCTCACTACACTACAACTGTATCGGATTTTTATGTCGGTTAGACATGTAACTCTGTGGGGTGCAGTCAATGTTTTGATAATTGGATTTTGAATATGGAAGGTAATCGAGTAATGTCTTAATTTTTGTTGGTTGGCTTAGAATGAAAGTAATGTTGATTATAGTTTGAGTTGTTAGGGTTGTATTAGTATTGGTTATCATGAAACTGGTTGCAGAATTGTCAAGTTTTTTATTATGAGAAACACGATAAAAAGCGTATTCTGTAAACGATTCAATGAAACTTGTAGCATAGGCCGATAGGAGCTACTCCTCCTTTAGCTGTTTCAATACGAAAAAATCATTGCTGAAATTAGATTCGAGTAAAGCGTTTGGAAGATATTCTGAAAGTAAAATAATATAATAATATGTTATTGAATAATCATTGTGTACGATCAACTATCACATTGGATCTCAAGTTTAGCCAAAATTTATCAATTCTGAAATGAAAATAAAGACGTGGTTCTCATGAATGAGTGATAAATAATATGAACATTGATTATCTGTAATATTGTTCATCCTTCAATGAATTCTCAAACAATAACCAGAGTACAATGAGCTATTGAAATGAAGTGATCACTTGCTACACTGAAAGGGTATTTTGGATAAACATAATAAAGGGCTTTGAACACAGCTTGTCGTGGCTTGTCTGAATAGTCTCATGGCTGTCAATCATTTAATCACTCTCCCTCCCTCTCTCTCGCACTTTCTCTCTTTCACACACTCTCTCTGTTTCTCCCTCCGTCTCTTCCAATCTCTCTCCCCCCGTCTCTCTCAATCTCTCTCTCCCTTTTTCTCTCATTCTCTTGCTTCCTCTTTTGCACCCTTGTTAAAATGTAGATTCTCTTTGAGTGTGCAACTTATACTCAGTTAATCAATATCAACCAATTGCTTTCCTTTATGAGCTTTACGGGTTTAGGAAGCATGAAATCTTTGAAAGGTTTGAAGCTTTTTATTCAAGTCCTCTCTATGAAACATAATTATAGTCTCTTAGAAATATTGTGTTACTCTTAGAAACTCTCTGTGTGTTAATTCATAAATATGATAATCCTGATAATATTATGAATTCTGATTTTTGTTTCATTCTTTTGCAGGTGAGGCTATTAGTTTGAATTCCAAACGTGTGAGTAAACTCAAAATAGACTGAACATTTCAATCTTAACTGTAGTATAATTATATAATCTCTAGTAACCCAGGTCAATAATATAATAATTCAAGATATTCACAATGAAGTGAAGATTCTTCTTCTTGTTTCATTGATGTCTTCAACTAACCAGTGTTGTAAAGTAGGCCAGTGAGTTTACAATGAGACTCTGTATTTTATCAATGAAATGCAGTATTTTTATCAATGAAACTCAATCTCGAGTATCTCCCACTTGTTGAACTTGACAAAAATGTCCAATTTTCTATCCAATTCACTGCAGTAATTCAATCAATGCATGGTAATGTGATTCCGAAAAAAGAAAGTTCAATTTTGCTGTCCACGTGTGTCTTTTCTGCTGTTCTTTTTTGCGCTTGCTCATCTTCTTTTCTGATCTCTGTCTTTCCTCCCTTCTTTCCGTTCTTCTTCCTTATCCCACATGTGTGTCTTTCTTCTTCCTTATCTTGACCCTCTGACCTTAACCGTTTCAGTGTGGCACTACTTAACTGAATTGGATGGTTCAATATCAATTACGTTGTTGTTTTCTCGTCAAAGGTTCCCTATAATGTCCTATTTATTCAACATCTCGTCTCTTCCTCTTCTTCCCGTGTCTTTTTCTTCTTCCTTTTCTTTTCGTGTTTTCTTCTTCTTCTCCTCCTACTCATCCTCCTACTTCCTCTTTCTCCAGCTCCTTCTCTCATTCCTCCCCCTTATTATTCATCTTCTTCCTTATCCCTCCTCTATCTTCTCCTTCTCCATCTTCTTCCATAAAAACCCATACCCTAGCAGGATTGGAACCCACGATCGATGCAATGTGATAGCAGAGCTCCTATTATTTCAATTTTCTAATTTCCTAAGGGAAACCTCACAGCCATACAACGACCATAGTGCTACTTTAGAAATAATCGTGTTATTGTTTTCAGGTTTCTATAGTTCTCGTATCATTGTAACAGGATCATAGGAGGTGAAACATAGAAATGCATTTCATTAATGTATGGGAAGATCTACCTATTTGACCAATCCCATCACAGTGCATTACTATCTATGTTATTGAAACAATGAGGATACATTATTGAATAGTTGAGAGTCCTTTCAAGTCATAACCCCAACTAATAAAGGATATTTCTATCATAGCCACATTCACTTTCAATTGTCAGCAC
Source organism: Nilaparvata lugens (assembly GCF_014356525.2). Taxonomy (NCBI): domain Eukaryota; kingdom Metazoa; phylum Arthropoda; class Insecta; order Hemiptera; family Delphacidae; genus Nilaparvata; species Nilaparvata lugens. The sequence goes on from NC_052507.1 coordinate 54,220,742, forward strand.
ACCTAGTAGATAAAATCAATACTCACCTTCCAATCAATGCTGACTACTTCAAAGTGCACCGTCTCATCTACCCACTCATCACCCATGTGCATTCTTCTTGTCAATCAAACTGATAAACTATAATCACAACACAACCTCACAGAGTAATTATAGTGTTATAGTGCCCTGCCTTTACTTGGGTGTGAAACCGGTAACGTTGTAACGCTTAATTATATCCATAGCCAGGAATATTTCCTTATCTTGCACCCACCTGCAGACTATCTATGGATGGATATCTTCATCTTAGAACAATGCGTTTGTTCTCATGGTCTAGTTATGATGAGTAGTGGGTGACTTCATTCCTGTATATCTATATCTATACAGTGAGATTCGCGTTGCTCAGATCTAATTTTGTTGAAGCTTCCGCTAATAGACAAGTCGTTGAAAATAGAAAGATAGAGAGAGAGAGTATGTGAGGAATATGGAATAGAGAGAGGACTGAAGAAAAACGAAGAGGAAGGTGATAGAAGAAAATCAGGAGCGAGGTATGAAGAAGAGGAAGAAGGAAATTGGTGCGGTATTAAGGAGCGGGAAGAAGAAGATGCAGGGTCTTTCAGGATAGATGGTCGATATAAAATAGATTCATTTATCATGGAAAAGCGTTTAATCTTTCTCCACCTATCAATACTTGGAGTTAGGTATTATCTAATGTAGATTGAACACCAGAAAACATATAAAAAATAAAGTTTGAGGTGAATCGCAAAGCTGTTATAATTATGTTGTTTGTGCAACTAATGAACGTATTGAATATTTATGTACACTTCAGTCTTCTGTTAGTAATTTAGTATTTGATTTGTTGAATTTCCGGCCTTTGTCAAAATTGAAGAATCTATTTCTAATCTTTTCATTCATCCACGAACACTGGATTTGCATTCAAATCATATTCCTCTGTTGAACGTTTTTCTGCTTCAATTTCACGTGTTTGCATCATTTGCAATGATACTTCTTCTTCAAAAAGTGAGAGTGTGAAGAAGAAGGACGTTGACGAGGAGAGGGAGGGGGAGGAGGAGGATTGAAAGAAGAAGAAGATAGAAAAGAAGAACAAGAAAAATAGGAGAAGAAAAAGAAAGGAATTGAAAGTGATGAAAAACGAATAATCAGAATGCGTGGGTAAGGGAAATACATGAAGGACAAACCGCAGACACAAATTAGTCACGCTGGGAAGAAGAAGAAGAAGAAGAAAAAAAAATTAGAGGATGAGTGAAAATTTGCAAGATTACCAACAGAAATCTCCTAATAATGCAGAACCAACTGAGTTATTCTAAAGAGTAAACAGACGAGATTCTCACGATCTTCAAATTTGAAAGAAAATGAAGAAGATTAGAAGAGTATAGTCAAATGAACACGTGGAAGACAAAGAGGAGTAGGATCGAGAATGATCTGAAGGAGGAGGAGAAGGAGGAGGAGGAGGATGGTGAATAAGAGGATGTAGAGAAGGAGCAGAGGAAGAAGGAGGGAGACGAAAGAAAAAAGAAGATTCTCTGCTCCTGAATTATCATAAGGTGATAATAGTAGCGTGATTCATTGAGCCTTGGTTACAAATAAAAAAATCTTTGTACTTCAAGTACGAAACTCCAATCATCTTTGGTTACATTTGGTTGTTATTCCTAAAAAAATATTACAAGAAAAAATATAATTATAGTTATTGTTGTACAGCAAATAAGGCAACAATACTGATCGATTGGATCCACTGGGCTTGCAGACTAATTGACTGTCCTGACTCTGGGGGTTGACTAGTAATTGAGTTACATAAGTTTACTGCTGCGGATTAATAACAATTATATTATGCATGACAGTAAATATCTTGATGAAGTTATGGATACAGTTCTTGAAATAGTCGAAGAAAACTCATTGCAATCACAAACCATGACTAACATCATGATTTTTGTGAACAGAATCAAATTTTCTGATCTGCAAACAGAATATAATGATTGCCAATACTTTGACATATCTGATATTCACATTTGAAATTCTACTTTGAAAAAATCATCAATTGAATAATGCTGTTCTAGGAGGTGAAACAAAGCTGGTGAAGAGTACTAGGCTAATCAATTGGATAATGCAGTAACTCAATAAGCGAACAATGCTTTCAAATTAAGAGGGAATTCAAATGTTTCACGTTAAGGATCATTGTAATTTAAATCCCAACTGTAAACGAAATTTTAAATATATTTCAATGAGAGGTCAAATTCGAAAATTTGATAAATTGAGTGAAGCCTAGCGTAACCTAGAATTATCTTTCCAGCAATCTTCCTCTTCACGTATTTATGAAACTTCAAATTACTTTTCAAATTCATGAACAGTTACAACATTTCAATTTAGTTAGAGGATTAGAGGAAGTATAAGGTATTGATAACTATTTTGAAGTGGACGTATGCAAGCACATCATGAACTTGATACTTTTTGAGCAGTGAACTGTAAAAATTGTCAATACCGGTACATGTCAATATCAGAGATTTAATAATGAATTGAAATTATTTTGAGAATTTGTCTTGTAGATTATTATCAAAAATAGCAAATGCGGTATCAATTGAGCATGAAAGATTACTCAGCAGAAGTTCTACTTGAAGGTTAAACAGTTGATGGCAATCTGTGATCTATTGACATATCGTCACATTTCCCATATTATTTTTATTGCAATGAGCAAATATAATAATTGTTATTAATGAAAACTTCAATTTCATAGATTTTCTTGAAATATTCATTATATGCGACAAAATTCTCAATACTTGTCAATCTAAGGTTGGTAAACAAATTGAAAACTATGAGCAATATTTGTTCACAATGAATAACAAATAAATGAAAAAAATCTTATCCCTGTATTTCAGTATGTTATCTGTAATGTGAATAATATCAATGCCTCCCATTCAGCTAATGCTTTGTGTTAGACTTGAATCTCACTGTATAGTGTTGATGATGTTATACTAGAGTATGGTGTAGAGGTAGAGCAAGTGTTATCAGTTGAACACGAAAGTGAAGAGGTGTAGTTTTGAGTGAAAACAGTGCTATAATTAGTGCGCATGGTCCAGTGATAATAGTGTTGGCGCACAATGTGCACTGAAAACGTTTCAGAGCGCAAAGAGTGTGAAGTGAATGTGTCGGTTGGAAAGCGACGAAAATGAAACAGTAATTGGTTAAAATGGAAAATGGAAAAATTAAGACATTTCTGGGAAAACTGCGCAGTTATTGGTTGAGGTGGAAAATTTCTAAACAGACACCATGGATGAGCTAGATGAATAGCTTTCAAAATTGAAATAAATAGTAGAGAGCTGGGAAATATTTTGCAGTTATTGGTCGAGATGGAAATTGGAGACGAAAAATCATCCAAGCATTATGTGAGCTTGAATATTGTATCATTTAAATGTGAAAAATAAGCTTGTGTATTGCTTTGCTGTGATTGGTTGAGTTGGAAAATTGGAGATGAAAAATTATTAAGGCGTCATACGAACTGGATATTGTAGCATTTTAAAGTTAAAATTAAGCTTGGTAAATAGTGTGTTCGTATATGTTTGAACATTGGAAAGGAAAATCATTGAGGCGTTATGTGAACTTCAATATTGTATTTTAAAATATGAAGCTCAAGGTGTAAAACATTTTAGCGATTGGTTGAGATGTAAAATTTAAAATAAAACTATTGCAGCATCATGTCATGAGGGAGAGAATGTTATTACAGTATTTATTGGAGAGGAAAAATTAGAAATTGGTAGCTAAAATTGGAAAAGATGAAAGGAGATGAATTGAAGGAGGAAAATCATCTAAGTTAAAATATTGTATTTTAACATGGGAAATAAATTGTGAAAAGCAAAGTTGTTATTTGCCAAGGTAAATAAATTGTTATTGGAGCTACACTACTAGTTCTACTAGTAGATAAGAAAATAAATTGAGACGTAGAATTCGATTAATCAATGTTGCCGTAATTGATGTAAAATTGAGGCATCATAAGCGCTATGAAATTAGAACCTACATATTGAAGTTCTTCCGTTTATCTGACGATGGAGTAAATAAAAAAAATCTCAAATCAGATCTAAAACTTCCCTTTCTATAATAGCTATCAACTAAATAATAAAGGTTCGGATGATCAATGATAATTATGGCACTTCCCTCAACTGAAAAATTGTACTTGCTAGAAATAGAACATGTAATATTCATCCATTTATAATACAATAATTCTAGAAAAATTCTAGTCATGGTTCGTAATGCATGCATCAGTAATGGAAAAATTCATATAGTGATAACTCTGGTACTTTATTTTCTATTACTAATAGCATTAGCAATATAATTGACGCATTGAAACTTCCCTGGCTATCAGTAATAGCAATCGACAGATTGAATAATCCACTTTTCAATTTGGATACGTCGAAGCGAATAAAAGTAAAATTCACGAACATGATAAATTTCCAATTGGATAACAGAATAGATGAAACGGAATACATAAGAGAGTGTAGATAGAATAGAGTACATGAAAGAGAATAGATGAACAAGCACTTGCAGCAGAGAACAGCAGAGAGTAGAGCGGGAGAGAGTGATGTCAGAGATATTCGATAGAAGGTGGATCTTGTGAAACGTCAGTGTGATGTCGTATTCAATAATCCTATTTTTGTATCCTGAACTTTTAGCAGTTTATCCCTATTTTATTTGGTTGTTTTACTTTGAATTTGAAGTCATAATTACTTACTCGTGTTGTTTCTTATTGTGTTTTGAAGAAGAAGTAGAAGAAGAAAAAGGAGAAGAAGAAGAAAGGAGAGGAAGAATTAGCTGGTTATTAGAATAGGAAATAACTGAGATAATATTAGCTTGTATTTTCGCATGCAACGGGGCACTGGTTGTAGCTAATTACAAATACGAAAAACTAAGTACTTGTGATACATTATGTGAAATGTGAAGACAAGATTAGTGGAAAATAAAAACCGGAGAGAAAGACAGTTGTTCATAAGTACAGAACAAGGAGAGTGATTATGAATGAATGAGTGAAAGAGAAAGTGTGAACTATACGCTAATAATGAATTTACTAATTAATTTTTGGCTTGTGCGTTGGTTGAGTCCCGCGTGGGATTTTGTCTGTGGTCTTGTGTTGGACGATACTACTACTTGTTTTCCCATTCAGTATTGCAGTATACAGTATGCTATCACTTTGATGATCTTAGTTTCCGCATTTGTTGAATTCAGTAGTATGATGTGCTAATTTCGATGAGATCTGAACTTATTCCTTTAATGATATTATATAATTTACTCTTTTTTATCAAGATTAGCTTGTATCAATAATCTTACTCAGTCTCTAGTTTTAATTTTCTGGTATCAAGTCTTCAAGTTTGTTTTATCTCTGTTATTCTCTTTTTGTCAAGCTCCTTTCAATAATATTCATCACTGCAATATTTCAATGAGCTCTTTCATTTCTCTATTATGATTGACTACAATATTATTAGTCCAGGCAATGAATGCTCAAAAAAGGGTATAGAGGGAAAGGTTTTGAAGACCATTTGTGACCCCGCAGTTCTATCAAGGGTAGTAAGGAGGTAAACATATCAAAAGTCTCAACCCCTAACCCCTGTGCTAAGGGGGTGAGGGTGGTTTAAAGGTACCATTTTTTGGTTTCTCGCTTAAAACTCAAAAAACTATGTATCCTAAGGACTTGACTGTCATATAACTGATTAAAGCTTACATAATTTCCTACAATATTCATTTTACAACTTTTTTTATATCTCCTCTAGTTTTCGAGATATCCGTTCTTGAAGGTGTGAGATTTTTGCAAAAAATGTGTTTGCCACCATTTTTTTTATTTTTGCTCTTATAACTTTTTTAAAATCGATGGGGAATATCCATGCTGATTATGAGCTTATAGAGCATCAAATTATCTTCAATTTGATGTATAATTTCACACTTTTACGAGTTTCCTTACACCTTTTGCAGCATTTTCAGTGTTGAGAAAGGACAAAGGGATTTGGAGGGAATGTTTTAAACAAAATATTTGACTTGGCAGCTTTGTTGAGACTAGTTAGGAGGATAACATACTAAAAGTCCCCCATTCCTAACTCATGTGCTAAGCGGATTAGGGTTGTTTAAAAGTTGCATTTTTCAGTGTTTTGTTTAAAACATTCCCTTCAAATTCCTTTGTTAATTAGTCTTGTGTTGCAAAAATGGAGATTTCACACTCAACACTAAAAATGCTGCAAAAGGTGTAAGGAAACTCGTAAACGTGTGAAATTATACATCAAATTGAAGATAATTTGATGCTCTATAAGCTCATAATCAGCATGGATATTTCCCATCGATTTTCAAAAAGTTATAAGAGCAAAAATAGAAAAAAATTGGTGGCAAACGTGTTTTTTCAAAAATGTCACACCTTCAAGAACGGATATCTCGAAAACTAGAGAAGATATAAAAAAAAGTTGTAAAATGAATATTGTAGGAAATTATGTAATCTTTAATCTGTTATATGACAGTCAAGTCCTTAGGATACATAGTTTTTTGAGTTTTAAGCAAGAAACCAAAAAATGATACCTTTAAACCACCTTCACCCCCTTAGCACAGGGGTTAGGGGTGGGGACTTTTGATATGTTTACCTCCTTACTAACCTTGATAGAACTGCGGGGTCAAAAATTGTCTTCCCAACTTTTCCCCCTATAACTTTTCCTTGACTGGACTAAATAGGAATAATATCGTTAGAGATGTATCCCAAAAAGGTTATTCATAATTTCTTATGACACAATGATCTCTCGAGAGGCAGTGTGTGATCTTTTAAATAACCAAAGAGAGAGTAACAACTTCAACACCATTGCGACGTTGAGATTGTTTTCAGCTTATTGCTCATCTTGTGATTGCTCGAATTCTCATTGATAGAATTTTTTTCTGAGCTGTCGAGACGACAAAATCGCTGCACTCTCATTTGGTAGTGGTTGGTTGTACTCCTACTCACCTCTCATTGGCTCTTGCCATGATGACTAAATCGCTGCTCTCTCATTGGTTATCTTGTGATTGGTTCAAATCTCTCCTACTCAAATCTTAGACTGACCCCTAACGACAGGACATGCATTAAGAGCATGTGTCTACACACATGCCGTCATACATTGTTGTGTCATAACTGCAAAAAATTTTGTACACACATCATGCATGTCCTGACGTTAGTGGCCAGCCTTATATTGTAGTACCTATTTTATCTCTGACATTATAGAATTAAGAGGCTGGTTTCTATTCTGGAAGACTATGACATACACTTTAACTCCCAAACAGTCAATTATTTCATTGATCTTTGACATTGAGTCAAGACAATGATAGACAGTTATTGAAAATCAATTTTCTGTTTCATTTCCCAGATGACATTGTAAAGTTTCTCCACGAACAGAGTAGATTCTACTTGAATCAGAACCATGTCATCTATGAATATAAAAGAGTCCGTACTCCGTAATCTTGTCAATTATTGTGATTGAATCAATGAATCAAAATCATTGGAAAACATTTTAAAGTTCAATTCACTTCGTGACGTTTTCAATTTCTCTCGTTGGATTTGGAATGAGATTAATTTCTATTCTGATATAACCCATTTTCACAAACAGTGAATCAAAATTGGCTTTATCAAATACTAGGTCCATTCATATGAAATTAATTATATTACTTTAATACCCCAAGTAGTATCCGCAACTTAACGAAGACAGGAAATTTTAATTTGTTAAAGTGAGATTCTTTTTTAACATTGATTGGATGGGATGCATTGTACTATTTTTTAGGAATGCTATCAGTTAAAGTGAATTTTACTATAGAAAATACAAGATGCACGATTTTAATTGAACATTGACGTTTCTGGTGACATTGAACTATGTGCTGTTTACTGTAGCTATTGATTTTATTAAATTGAAAATCTAACCAATATCAGGACTTTCTGTCTCTCATTGGGTTGTTAAATAATTTGTTATGGACTATCTAATGTTCTGTATCATTCTATTCAATAAGATTTCAATGGAATCTTTTAAATGTTGTGATGTCCATTGATGACTGAGTTTCTCCAGAAGTATCAAACAGTTATAATTCCTTTTTGATCCTACTTTGAACGTAACTGATTTTAATTGAATAATTGCAATTACCTTTCTAATCTCTTACCGTTGACCATCTGTTGGTTCATTTCACATTCTTATCTCTTATCTTATTGCAGCATACTTGTTTGTAATGTGAATTATTACGTGATGTGAATTGTTCAAAACCTCAAAGATTATTTAAAAAGTTGTTATACTGAGATTCTCTTCAAACTTTCAAAATTCCTAATAAATGACATCAATGATTCAACAATGCTAACAGTTTAAAGTGAATACTACAGTATCTTCATAGAGAGTAGGATAAATGATTATTGCGACCGTAGAATGGGCAAGGCTCTTTATAACATTTATTGCACAAAAACATTTTATGGAAGAATTTCATTTTTTGGACACTATTAATTTAGACATTCACTGAATAAATGAGAACTAATTCGCCATTTTAAGCTGGAACTATACGGCTGCAATCAACTGTCAAAGTTGGAAAATCTTTTATGAAAATCCTATATAACAAAAACAAATTAACTCAAATCATCCCTTAGAAAAACTGCATTCAATTCACCAGAAACACAATACAAAAATAGCACAACACACATAATCTTGATAAAAATAAGGCATATGGATCTCTCCAAAGATTTAAAATATTGGATTCAAATGAACATTCTTTCCTAGTCCCCAGGGTACATTCACAATTTTCAACTTGTGGGGTCATTGAATTCAATAGGAAACAGACATATGAGAATTTTAAACCCTGTGCTGTAGAATGGGAATTACCACACCAATTTATGGTATGAGCTGAAGCACATTCGAATAGCAAAATAGGCTTCTCTCAAAATTATCTCCATGTTTTCCCCTACGGTACAAGTCAATAGTAATTGATTTTCAAAGCAATGTCATACCGGTGCATTCGTCTGGCATGTTAAATATGCATTCGTTCTTATTCTTCCTTCCTCATTATCATATTTTTGCTTCTTCCTCTCCTCCTTCTGCATATTTTATTCTCTTTCATATTGAACCCTTGCCACTTCTTTTTCCACTCCTCGTCGTCATCTCTCTGATCCTTATTCCATTCATATTCATTTCTTCTTCGTTACCTTCTTCATTTATTATCAACCTTCTTATTGCTCTTCTCCTACTCCTTCTATTCTTTCCGCATCCCATGCTACCTCTCCTTTTCATGCTCCCTCTCCTCTTCCCCTCCTCTCTTATTCCATTCATTCTGCTCATTTTCTGCCTTCATCGGCATTCTCTGTACTAGCATAATCACCAATTTTTGAAATAAGATTTTAATCCTGCAGCTGCAGTAATCAATTTAACAAGCATACGACTATTGCAATAACGAACACATAAATACTAGTCTACTCTTCTCGAGCTCATTATACTTTTATGGATTGTAATATTATGTAGGATGTTGGTTTTACTATGCAGTGTACCATATAAACAATCCAAACTATAGTGCATTCCATGGCCAAGATCGTCTGGCTAACTGGTGATTATAATCTGGCTTCAGCCATGAAATGCACCTCAGTAATTATACTGGACGGCTATCTTCAAATGTTTATATTGGATGTATGACACTTGGAATCTATGCTTCAATGTTTATCATTATATTTGATACTGGCTGTTATAGTGCTCTCATAGTTGAATTATTATTCACATTCAGTCTCCTATTAGATTCAGCAACACATTTCAATTTCCTAAAAATAGATAGTCTAGTCCAGTCACCAGGTACTTTTTCCTGGAAAAAACCCGGAGCACGCTGAATTTCTTCGTGCAATGATTCTGGAGTAATGGGCCAAATCAAATTTATTCACCAATTAACAACAGTGTTACAAGAAAATGAATAAATGATTTTTTGTTAATTGGCGTGGCTAAAAAAAGATATATTGTGCTCTAGCCACGACTTTCTGTCTTTAGTTAACATGATTTCAGAAATAATACAACACTTTAAAATATAATCTAGACCAGTACAATATAGATAGATGAATATAAAATGTTCATCTTCTTGCCCTGGAGCTTTTTTCAGGGTGTCCTGAGAACCACGGATTTTGGTTCCTTCTCCACTTTTCTGTGATTTTCGCACAATTGACCCGTAGGACAGAAAAAAATACTCTTGTCATTTTTTATATAATAAAATCTTGAACAGAATAAAATAATTCGGAACTCTCTTCTTCATTGAGTCCTGACTCATAATTTCCCAAAAACTAGTTCCGGATTATTTTTTTTGAGATAGTAAATTTTCGTACAGATACAGAACTTTCACAGTATATGTCATTCTTTGGAATATATAGTATTCCAAAACTCTCTCACGTCTTCTTTTCTTGTAAAAGCCTCTCCTTCGAGTATGTAGCTGAAAACTATATTCAATCTCCATTTTTAGTGATTTTGTCTAATCTAGACAAACTATTTTAGTCACTTTCAATCACAAATTTTTTTAAATTGATAGACCATCATGTACAGTTCTAAGATGTCAGAATAGTTCATCAAACTATAAATACTTGAATGACATTCCTAGACCCACCTGAAGACCATATTTGGTACACACTCCCACTGCATACTGTTGTAATGCATTTCAAACTGTCATTTTTAATGTATTCCAAACTGAAAGTGAATAACTTTCCACTGTATTTCGGGGGGCAAAGCGTGAATAAATTGACGGCTCCTGGAATAAATTATTATTCGTTATGTATGACGTTGTGTTCGAAAAGAGACTGAGTAGTTGTAGTAGTAGTATTTATAGTAGCAGACCTCCCACGGTTCCATTCATAAATCATATTTCTGTCACCCTGTGATTGATATTTACGCCTGAACTTCGGCTGTGGAGTGAATTCCGGATTGGAATTTATGAATGAATGTACATGTTGGTTGATGTATGAATTTACAAAATTGATATCTAGTGTCTTCTTGCTATTTTGATGGATTTCGTGTATTGTAATAGCATAATCAATTACAACCTCTTTTGCTGTTTCAATGTTCAAGTACTCTAACGATCAATTTTGATATTGTAGAGGCATTCATCAAAATTTGGGAGAGAAATAATGTATTTTTTTGAAGAGAACTGATATATTTCTTGGAAATAACTGATGTTTTTCTTGGAAAGAACTGATGTACTTCTTGGAGAGAGCTGATGTAATTTTTGGAGAAAACTGATGTAGTTCTTGGAGAGAACTCATGTATTTGTTTGAGAGAACTTTAAACTCAAAACTCTAGCTTCGAGGAAATTGTGTAGTGAAACTTGCAACAGCTTAAGAGAATAATTATTCTTTTCAGCTGTTCCAATAAATAAGTATCAATAGTAATAAATAAGTATCAATAAATCAAGTTACACTAATTTCTCAATCATGACTCAGTAAATAGTAACTATAAATCAATTACTAGTTATTTTACACTACAGCATTCTGCTTGGGGTAACATTCAATCCATTACTTATTAATAACAAACGTTTTCTAGTATTAGTTCATTAGTTTTAATAATAATCTTATATTCGAGGAAGAAATTTATCCAGCTGTCAGAATCAATACAATTATATGAATAAGGCCTAACGTGGAGGAGGAGCTTCAGTTCACTCAGTACCTGCAGCCTGCAGAATTTACTAACAATTTTTGCATAGTAGTTGACCAATCAGGAGACAGTGGGCGGAGCTTCGTTGTATCTCTGAAGCACCAACTCCATTGTTTGGTCTAATCTAGTTCCCTCTGTCATCCACCGGTAGAGTTCACAAACGCTAGTTCCAAATTTGACCAATCAGGAGAAAATGGGCAGAGTAGTTTAGGTGTGGTTCCAATCTATCTTGTTTGTGATTGGCTAGTCGTTGGCGACTCTTTTCTCTTTTTCGCTGTCTTCATATTCCAATCTATCTATATGTCTGAATTGTACAGCTCTTACGTATTTGATTATTTTTTTATACTTCCAAACCTTTTTTATACAAAGTTTTCAAACCTCCTGTACCTACTTTGGACTTTCAATATTCATGAGAAAAAAATGAGGAGACAGGCAAGAGGAGACAGAAGAAACGATGATATAATAACAGTTAAAAAGTTCAAAAAAATAATGTTAAAGAGAAAAATAATGATAAAAACAGTTAAGTCCTGTCAATTCCATATTTCGAGATGAAAAAAGTTTCAATATTGACATGAAGGGGGGGGGGAGGTGTAGCTACAAAAAATAGCCCCTATAAAGCGAGAATTCTAGTTTCGATGCGCAGTTTGATGTGGTATCCGATTCAGTTCTCGGAAAATTGTCAATTTCACGAGCGCAATCATGGCGGGAAAGAGCCGATACATACCAGACGGTTTCGTATAGTGAGATTCACTGTACAGCTGTCAGCATTCTTGTACATAGCATCAATGATTCTTATCTAACCAATGCTGACCAAATCGTTCAACGATCGAGTCGTTATCAGTGAGTATAGAATGTAATTAGAGTATACATTCTATGCTCACTAGTCGTTATAGACTCATTCTTACCAAAAAATGATACAATACTAAAAGAGCTTTCCTCCACATTAAAACTAACAGACTCTGTCGACCATTGATATTTGACGGTGACATGATCGAATACGGAGTAAATAATATTATTCACTGGAAAATTAGCTTGAAAAAGTCACCTAATTATGGAATTTCATGTTTTTTCAGCAAGAGCAATAATTGGACTCATTCATGCGTTCTGAAAACTCCCAGGAATGTTTTTCTGCTTCAAGGAAATGTCAACAACAAGAGCCACATTTGAAGCTCCAACTCCCCTCTCGTTTGCTCTATATTTCTGCGAAGAATGTTTCCATATCACCCAAACTTGCTTCACTGGTGGAACATTCTTCACTGATTAAATCCCAACTGACTCGTCGAATTTCGACAGAAAAAATGTGAAATCACACTCCACATATCTGATCTCATCATGTCACTTGAGTGGGTTTCGGTCGAGATATTATATAATATATTTTATTTTCGGATATTCTATTTATTCCTATAAGATATTATTCGAGTTGTGAATAAATTTCATTCGGAACTCTTGCTCCTGTATCTTTATATTCACGAATTAGCCTTGATCTGATGTTATCACGCCCCTCGAGTGAGGTATTGGTTCTAATTTGCTATAATACATTACTTCATTTCATCTCATGTCATATTTATCTATATGAGATATTCTCCGAAGTTCTATTCGTAACAATTCCTTTCGTATCTTCTGAGGGAATTTAAACGTGTTTCTGTATCAACCAATGAATTCACACTTGTTTTGTCACAATAATATCTCTTTAGTTTACTGTGAACTGAATCCAATCCAATATAAGTTAGTAATTATGTAATAGAATCGGTAAGCAGTCTTATAAAATAATATTGTGCAACCAATTAACAGTGATTTCCTCAGTCGTGTAATCTGTGTAGTGATGATAATGATGATGTAATCGAGAATCATATTGGCGCATAACTTGTTTGAGATTCGTATTGGATGAAGCTATAACATGCTTATAATATTGTATGCAAATGTATGAAGAGTACACAGAGTTGTTTTTGGATATTGTGCTCTAATAATTATTCTTTCTCATTTATCATCGATTATCACAACTATATACTTCATGAATACCATTCATCAAGAACATAAATCACCCATTAATCATCAGACTGATGTATACTCATATGTGTGGTGGGGGTCCACAGTTACAGTACTTTGAATTTCTTGAGTAACTATTCCGACCTACATACAATACGAAACATTTGCATGTACACATTAACAGGAGTTACACTTTCCAATAAATAAAATAGTTCAATATATTATCAATTAATTTCATAATGAAATACGATGAAACTAGCTATGGACTTGAATATGTATTTAAATTTGATATTTCCATTAACAATTGAGCATGTGATGCGCTTCGAATAGACACAGTTCTAGGTGGGCTTCGAACTACCGATAAATATGCTATTGACTCCAATATAAATGTCGAAGCAGTCATCCTTCTAACGCTTTTGTATTGGTGATCAAAAAGTATCTTTATGAAATAAGAGGACTATTTCTCAAGTTTCGTTTAGAAAAGAAAGGGTGACAGTTCGGATTTCTTCACCAATCGTGAATAACATCCAAGTTTCTTAGACGATATCGTGAGAAACTACGATAGGAAATAGTATCTTCTGCTGTTATTATGTAATTATTGGTATGATGGCATAAACAGACCATTATGATTGTCTGCTACATAGAGTAATAAGAGTGAGTCATATAGTTTTCAAATCCTTAGAAATTGCAAGTCTACCATGGGAGAGAATAACGAAAATTAGTAGGAAAATAATCCAAGTGCAAATACTCTACTTCAAATTCGCAATTCCTCTTCTTCTAGTGTTCTATAATATATCGAGGATTAAAGTTGCCTGTAATGGATAATCTTAAAATGTAGACACTTCTCGCGATTTGTGTCTCGCTCTGTGTACTCTGTGGTCTGCCGCAGAAAACCTTGAGAAGGTTAGTTCTTCGAATAGAGGAATCAACTGCCTTCCTTTCACTATTTACCAGTACGTCATCTTATTGACTCAACATTTACGTCTTCAACGATACGACTTAACGTTCGAGTGAACGTAGTTTGACGATAATTTGAGTAGACTGGGATAGTTTTCTGGAATAGGTAGGTACTCGTTGAATTAACTTGTGGTATTCAATTACCAACTAGTTACGATGAATGTTGAAACTGCAGTATGACATGCAGACGATATAATATTATGTGATCGATAATTATGTGATATACTATTAAACGAGCAATTTCTGTTTATATGTTTGTATTTCAACGGATCTCGAAAACGGCTCTAACGATTCTCACAAAATTTAGAACATAGTAGGTTTATAATATAAAAAAATCGATTGCACTAGGTCTCCTCCCTGGGAAAACTCGCTGAAGGACATTAAAAGGACGATTATTATTCATCCTTGGAAAAACAACTGATGATAATTATTTCATCGTCTGTTGATGATGGAAGTGAATGAGCGAGTTCATGTGTGTGGGACTGTGTCAAAATTATGACTCAGCTGTTGAACTTTTGTAATCATTCAATCAGGTACTTAGTGCCGTTTGCAAAAATCCGGGCTATTTTTAATCCTGATTGATTCCAGTAGAACCATCTTTTTGAAATAGTCTTCTCTGATTTGATTCACATGAAATTAATCAGGATTAAAATTCAACCGGCTTTTGTGCAACCGGGTCTTTGTAAGGGAAATTTTTGCATTCCTCTGGGAATTAATCTCAATTCATTGTGATTAGATAGAAAATTTCTGTATGAACTATGAATATTTTTACAATTTCTTCTTTCGTAATAAACTGTTTATGCTTTTGTACTCCAGAGCGAAGCTCGATCCCCGATATTGAAGATTTAATTGCTGATTGATGTGAGTGATTTGTTATGTTTTAATGAAAATGCTTTGCTCAATTTTTGATTTATTTGTATCTGGAGACTTGATGTTTCATCAAGGGTCGCTTTTTCCAAAGTTGGTTAGACTATTTAACCTGTATAATCAGGTTAAATAATGAATGCATGTATTTCAATTGAGTTAGCTGATGATTTAAACTATAATTTGAGTTCAACTTTTTTGGAGAAAGCGACCTAAATGTGGTTTAATTGGTTTTACTGTTCATTATACCACCTGGAACTCGAAATGAATTGCCTTGTTTTTGTTGTTGCAGGTAAATTGAGTCGATTCACTGGATTCGCACAAACCTGAATAAACCCATATCGTGGTGAGATTTATCATTAATTGATTCCAATTAATTTGTATCAACTTCTATCAGTACTGTTGTAATATTAATATTATCATTATTATAATGTATTATTTTCAAAAGTATCATTTGCAGCCATGTAGTTAGAGTTCATTTGAATTCAATCGAGTTGATTTTGGATCAACTGGGTGAAAATTGAAGATCAGTGTACGAATAGATCTTGGAGTTTGTTATCAGATTGGTTATCGAGTCCAGGCTTGTAGTTTAAAACTCACTTACTTCCTACAAAATTTCTCTCAAGACTCTATAACTACATTTCAAACTTGCCAGTCATTTCCAAATCCTCGTTCCTCAAGTTTCAAGAGAGTCAAGCCTCTTTCAAGTTTTTATCGGGGACTTTGGCAGTTGAATTTGATTTTGATTTGAGGACTGCCAAATTTCGCCTTTCACGTCAGATGCATTAGATTGATTCAGTGATAAGTTAAATCGTGATACTCTACTCACTCTATTTAACCTTACCATGTATATTTTCCTCGTACCTTGCTGCATACCACATTAACCATTAAATAATAGATAAATGGTATATTAGGCCTATTGTACTTGAAATATGCGTTCCCCAGAGCTTGACGCATTTCTCACCATCCAGTGAATTGTTAAATTGATATATTTGCCGTATCCCTTTTTCATACCTGTCTCACTAAGTTGTATGTCGGTTTATTTAGCGTAAGGCATGCTTCCAGAGAATTGAAACAGGATATTGATGCGAGTGTAGCCTTTATAGGTATATAGGTGAATTCATAATACATTATTTGCAATATGCATTTCTTGTAACTAGAGGCATGCCTCACTATCTAGTAATAATAGATTGATAGTGAAACTGTGGTACTTATAATAGTGGCCTTCCTTATACATTGTTGCATGGCTCACTAATCCAAAGTTGGTTGATGAAATTGTCCAGTCATTGGTTGGTCCAGCTGTAATCAGTCGTAATAACTAGCAAGCTAGCAATCTGTCCATTAACTGATGTGGTCGCTTGAGTAGTTTATGCTGTGTTTCTCTTTAGACTTTCAGCATTGGCTGAATGAGAAGGATTGGTCGATTGTGTTTTTAGTGATGCTGGAATTTACAGTTAACGCTGGAGTACTCTACCTTCAATTACGAGTACCGGCCAGTAATGCTACGATTCAGGAAGTACACTTGTCCTTGCTGTAGAGCACGAGTTAAGGGGCTGTATCACACACTCTCTCACACTCTTTCTCTCTTCCAATTTTTTTCTCTCTCTTCACTATACTCTTTTTCTCTCTGTGTCTCTCATCATTAATCTCCTAATCTAGTAATTCAAATGATTTGAGCCACACGAGAATATTCTCATCATTTTTCTCTTTCTTATTTCCCTCTCTTTCTCGCTCTCACTCTCTCCCTCCGTATGTTACTTCTGTTTCTATTTCTGTGTTTTGTGTCACTCAATATCTCCCTTTTTATTTCTCTGTTCCTCTCTTTCTTTTCCCCTCACAATTTCTCACATTTCAAATAATTCCAGTACATCATGTGTTAAGGACCTCGCTACCTTTCATGAACAGTATTACTTTCTCTCCTCATATCTAATTTATTATATCGTCCATATTTCCTCCATTCTCACTCTATCTTACTCTTCATCTCTCTTCTTACTCTCCTAATTATTATTATTTCCTCATCCTCTCTCCATCTTCTTCCTCCCCTCTCTTACTTATTATCTTTATCTCATTTTTCTTGAAAGGAATTTGAAATTGATTTAATCCAAAGAAATTCATTTTTAGAAGGCATCTTCAGATCTTGCAATTGTGGGCTCTTAACACTACATGAATGTGAGACGAATTTCTAGTATTAGAACGTATTATACAAGAAAAGCTCAAGTACGTTGAGTCACTACCTCCGTAATCAAAGCCATAGTGCATTCGTCTGACGTCAGCACAGGTAGGGCTCCTACACCAATAAAGGACACTAGCTGATGTAGATCAGCTGAAATCAACGAATTTTTATTGGTGGAGGAGCCCCACCTGTGCTGACGTCACACGAATGCACTACTGCTATGTTTACGGAGGTAGTGGTTGAGTTCAGGTTATTTACTTCATTTGTTTAGTACATTCGTAGGGCTCTCTCTCTTTCTTTCGAATAACTTTATTCCGTTCCCTTTTGCTCATCCTTCGTCGCGACAATGCTCACGATACATGGCTACAGTGTTCGATCGTGATATCGAATACAACGAGAAGAAGGAGGAGAAAAATAAAAACAAAAAGAGGTGGGAGAAGGAAAACGTGGAGCAGTGATCGGAAGCAGTGATATTATGTAGGGGAGGGAACTGATAACAACTCCAGCATTGTTCATGATTGTATTCCAAAAGGAAAACATGTAGAAGAAGGAGTAGTATAAACAAGAGAGAGTAGAAGCATTGACTAACTAAGCAGTTAGATCTGTAGTAGAAACTAGAAGAAGAAGGAAGGGCAGGAAAATGAAGGTGCGAAAAAAATAGAGTTATAAGAATAATAGTATGAAAATGCGATTAGGATTAGGACCGAATTAGAAGGAGTTGCGAGAAGAAGTAGGAAGAAGTAGAAAATGGGGTGGTAACTTACGAAAAATGATGGAGGAATGTGATATATGTGAATGTGATCATGTGAAGTTCTTATTGAGAAGTAAAGTAAAAGTCACATAAATGAACAAGATTTGAAGAAGTTTATGGTAAGGTGTAGAGGAGTTAGAGACTAAGTAGCCTATAGCTTCATGAAAAAGAATTAACCCTACAATGAAAAGTCCATCTATGAAAAGAAATAGGAAGATGATACGTGGAAAAAACGTGTAGGGAAATTGAAGGTTAAAAATTGAAGTATAGGAAAGGAAGGATAAGGACTAAGACGTTGATGGTGTCAATATCAATGTCTTATTCTTTCAATTATGTAGAAAACAACATCTCTTACTATACAATCAAATTAAGGAATAATGTGGGAAAAGAATGATACATGAGAAGAAGAATGATAATTAGACGAAATGGTAAGACGATAGGGAGAAGATGTCGAAGTGTAACAGAAAGAAGTGAAAAACAAGGGGAAAAGAACATGAAAAGTAACTTCAGAATCCGCGAATGTTTTGGCTCCCTTTTCACCTTCCTGTGTGACTTTTTCTTTCCGACTTTACTTTTCTTTCTAGTTTTCACCCCACAAAGGAAAGACAGGAAGGGTGAACGACAGTTAGTATAGTGAGATCCACTTTAAACTGTCAGCATTTCTCTTAAACAAACTCAACGCTTCCCATTCAACCAATGCTGTTAATTGAATGCCACTATCTGCTACCGACTAACCGATACACCGTGCTTAACTGCAGAGCAGAGATGCTTAACTTGAACTTAGCACGATTACTTTCTATCATCAGGGACTTACGTGTGCAACTTACTTTCGATGCCAGTGCCAGTCACTAAGCTCCACAAGTCGTGTGGCTAAGTCCGTCTCAGGGACTTGGGCTTAGATTTCCCCTAGAATCGATTAGATTGTTTTGTTCAGAGCTGAAACAAAGAGTATTTGGATTGATTTGAAGGGAACTGAGAGCTACAAATTGGATTTCGCGTTCATTGTTAAGTTCATAAACAATTAGACTAGATTTGTTTGAAAGGGTGTGTTTAATTAACTTATCAAGGAAGAATATTCATACTTTATGTGACTATATAGAGTTACACAGTCATTATATGTACTTGTAACTCATTCAATCGTGGTTAAATGATGCCATCGTATATTTCTTAGATTCGTTCATTGGCTCTAGCGGTGTTGAATGACTTCATTTAACCGCGATTAAATGAAACATCACATACAGGTGTTAAATTGATTTACAAGGAGCAATTATTCAGTCCAGACTCAATGAGTAGATTTAGATTGGTTAAGAAAGGAAAATTGAAGCATGGAGGTGGAATAGAATTATGACTTCAAGTGATATGACACTTTTTGTCAGAAATAAATAGTTGAGTCTGGGCTGTATTAAAAAGAACCTTAATTCACATTGAATAAAAATATACTTGACATACGGGAAACCAGTTACGGTTCTCACACTATTATCAATCTGTAGTGATCTCTGAGTTAGATGCATGAGAGAATCAGCAGGTTTCAAATCCTTAATAATAATAATACGAAAATAAAAATGAAGTGAGCACTGAGGGAGTTTATTTATTTATTTATTTATTCATTTACAATGGAGACAACGGGTTTCCCCAAACATGTCTCCTTTACAAGAAAATTCAAAATCTTAATATATAATGTATAGAAAACTTATAAAAAATCATAAAAAGAAATAAGGTACAAATGGTAGGTAATATTTATCCTATTACATATGGTAATAAGGTACAAAATGATAATATGGAAAAATACAATAATTTAAAAAAAATAAATAATATGAAAAGATGAGATGAATACAAAGCATCAAAATACTACTCATAAAAGGTCCAAAAATGGAGAATATAAAATTCTAATAACACAAGTATTAAAAGAATGAAATAACCAAAACTATAACTTATTAATGAGTTCCAAGACCCAAAACATATGCACATCCACACATAAATGAAAAAATGATCGATGTAGACCAGATCACAATATCAATGCTCAGACCAGACCATTGTATAGAGCTTTTCGGAATCTAGCGCGAGAGAACCAGAAGAGATCTAGGTGCCCGGACAAACTATTGTAGCTTCTCTGAATTCTGTTGAGAGGAGAATTGTAATTTCTAAGTGTTCTGGAACGAGGAACCAGAAAAGAAAATTCAGATCGACGAGCCACAGGTGAGATATAAATATTCATTTTAGATAGCAAGTATGATGAATCAATTTCATTATTTAAGAGATCAAAAAGAAAAATAAACGCGGAAGGTACTAGGAAGAGGATGAGAGAATAAAAGAATGAGAAGTATTTATCAAGGTGATTGGTCTAATCGTGATTTGAATATTGTGAATGGGTTGGTCGAAAAAAGTAAAAGTTTGATTTATTTATTTGATTGACTATAAGCAAATCGTTACAATAGTTGCTCTAGTGAGTTTAACTTGAAGCTGACAGCATTGGCCAATTAGGAAGCTATGAATGTTATTCACAAGTAATGCTGATTCAAAGAGAATCCCATAAACAACGGGCTCTATTCTCATTCTCTTTTCAAAAGATTTTTCAGACTATGCCTGATGCAGATAAATCGCTCGCTATCAACTCCTAGTAGCATTCGTAATATTCCTGGATTCAGTACTTCAATTTCAAACTTTATGCTTCAAGGTCGAGTAGAGAAACTTTCAAGTCTAAACTTCGCCTGATGAAATATAACTTAACATATATTATTCCAGTTAATTTAACGCGCTTTCGTGTTTGAAATTGAAATGTGATTCGAGCAGTCTCATTCTTAATGGACATTTTAACGATTAAGGGCCATTTGCACAGTGACAGTTTAAACTAAATTCCATTTTAAACTGGATTAAATCCGTATCAAGTCTCGTTTGTTATTGTTTGTTTCATTCTTAGTTTAAATAGTCTATAGATTAATCCAGTTATATAGATTAATCCCAACGCATGGTACGGATTCCTAGTTACAAGAACAAAACTGAAACTGATACACAAGCTACCACCACATAATAAGCGTTTTTTCTCGATTAATGTCGAAATAAACAAGTTATCGAATTCACAAAAAATGTTACTTTTTATTTATGAACGATACGGGTAATAAAATGTTTCAGTTTGGAAAGAGATATTTTTGGAATTTTTAAGAGAAGTTCTAATAATATGATCTATTTAGGTTTATGATCTAAAAGGAAAACGGAGTTTAGCACTTCAACAACCCATAACTCGCTTATTAGACCACTTGAAAATTTCAGTTGCCAGTTTTCCTCACTCTTATTATAATGATCTTAACAATTATATTGAAAGAGATTATCCAATTTAAATAATAAAAAAGTGTACCGAACAGCCTTAATAGTTTCTATCAATAAAATCTGTGGTTTTTGACAATTTCAATGCTAACTGTTAGCATGGGTTGAATGGGAAACGTTGGTGGTGCTATCGAAAAGGAATGCTAATAGTTTAAAGTGAATATCGATAAAGATGTGTGTAGTGACCAAATGGGTAGTCTATTATATGCTGAGTTTTACTTCAAACCCGCCAGGTGCTATCTATTGCCCATATAGTTTTAATGCTCATTCAACCAATGCTTACAGTCTAAACTCGATCTCACAGTAGCTGTACAATTCATTTACCTATTCTACGAGTCTCTGCTAACTGAATATGTGTTATGTCAGTAAATGTATGCTCAATGTATGTAGTAGCTCAGAAGAGAGGGAATTGATTACCATGTATGGGTTGTACTGCTATTTTCGAGGAGGCTA
Organism: Nilaparvata lugens; assembly: GCF_014356525.2. Taxonomy (NCBI): domain Eukaryota; kingdom Metazoa; phylum Arthropoda; class Insecta; order Hemiptera; family Delphacidae; genus Nilaparvata; species Nilaparvata lugens. Next base: position 54,242,868 of record NC_052507.1, read on the forward strand.
AAGATAAACTTTCTACTGGTGATATTTTCCAAAGTTTTCCGATTGGAGGACTGGATGGACTTTGCATTTCTTTTTGACACAATTTCACACATTTACTTTCTTGTGTTGTAAACATTCTTTAGCGTGAAATTGACCTGATAATGACATATTTCTTTCTATTCATGGCATAATCTCAAACTCATCTCTCAACTCATGAGAAACCATATCAATGAATTGTAGTATTTAACAATTAATAGGAAGCAATTCTTCTATTTCTCCAATTAATAGGTTACTGGAGAATACAATTTCGATAAAACATATTCAACAATACGGAGCAAATTTTTATTCCTCCAATTGACAGGTTATTGAAGAATACGATTTCGATGTAACATAATATTTAACAATGGGAAGTAAATTTCGATTTGGTTTGTTTCCGCCATTGCGCAGAGTACAGAGCAGTCAGACGAAGGTAACAACTTTTGACAATAAATATGCATCTGAAAACAGAAAGAGAAACTTTCAAAATCAATGAACAATATCGAAGTGTGCGGTGCAACTAAAAATCACTTCAAACTGTCAGCATTGTTCGAATGAGAAGCATTTATGTAATTCGTAAGGAATGCTGACAGATTCAAGTGAATCTCACTATAACATAAATCGATATCGGTGAATAGAATCATGAACATTACTCGTATATAGATAGATACATTGGTATATAGATGTACTGTGGTGTAGAAGTTGCATCTATACTACAGTATGTATAGTCATAGTACTAATGAAGTTTTAAAGGCTCTGAGAATTGATGTGGATAAGTTGTATCTATAGTGATAGTATTAGTGTGCTTTGAAATATGGTGACAGGACTGAAATGCTGACGATATAGATATAGATATATTGTGGTGTATGAGATCTAATGTTGAAAATAGTGATAGTGCTAGTGTAGTTGGAAAGATGGTGACAGGAGTCAGGTGTGAGTTGCTTATAGTGAATATATTGTCCTTTCTCTTCGGTAGGTGCTTCGTGGGTTATTGGCTATGGGTTCCTTAGTGAGGTGAGGTATTTTTTGCAAAGGTTGATGGCCACTCATGAATCCTAGACTTGAGCGTGGGTGACGGGAGGGATGATGATGTAATCATAGAAATGAATATTAGTGCTAGTTCTAGGAGGTTTCCGAACCAATGTTTGAGTAATGTAGCTGAATATTCTGTTCATAATTACAGTGGAGCTGGCCTCTAGAAGTCGCCCCCTTGGAAAGTGAGAATAAAAGACATTTATCTATCTATCTATCTTCATCGGATACCAGGAGAACGTCGCTTAATCTCCGATACATTTTGGCTTTTGAGCCAAATATTTCACCAATATTAACTGACTTTATAAAGCCATTGAATTTAACTTGGAAACAGTAGGCCGTGTCTACAATTTCAACATCAAAGTAAAAAATCTGGTGTGGTACACTCACACAACTTTCCTTGCTCATTGAACTGTAAGCCTCATTCTTAAACGAGAATAATTTAGGTGAATAACGTAATGACGATTGGCGGCAACATATTTGAAACTACGATCAGACTACTGTTTATGTGTGTATATAATTGTTTTCAGCAAAGACCTTAAAGAGATATAGACCCACAATGCCTATGCCTTCCCAATGATAGATCTTACTTGAAATTGAAGGCCGCCATTGGGGTATTTTAGCACGAGATATTATATACTATTTATTTGTAATACTATACATCACAAAGGCATTGGTGGCATTGGTATGTAATAATCTTATGGGTTGCCTCCTCAATGGCGGATTTCAATTCCAAGTACGACACTAGCGCTGCATGTGAGTCTATGCATCTTTAAGGTCTTTGGTTTTCAGAGTACTTTTTCCTTTGTGTAAATTGTGAAATTAGATGATTTTTTAAAAGTCGTCAAAACAGCTGTTCTACAGATGAAATATCTCGACTATGTGTTCTTTTTATAAACTGCTCTACCTACCTACCTCAAGCACGAGAGGGAGGTTACGAAGTCCATTTCTCAAAGATGGCGTGGACCCCCCATTAGTTTCCCAGGAAGGAGACTCATGCCAGTTGATAGAGCCGATCGTTAGAGCTGTTTTCGAGAAAACGGTGAAAAACATTGTTTTTTAGTAATCATCCGCCATCTTGAATTGAATTTTATTGAATTTCTTATTGTCGGATCCTCATGGTATAAGGACCTTAAGTTTAAAATTTCCAGTGAATCGGTTAATTAGGAATGGAGTTATCGTGTTCACAGACATACACACATACACACACAGACCAACACCCAAAAATCATGTTTTTGGACTCTTTCTTTGGTATAGAAAACTTGAAATTAGGGTACCTTAATTTTTTTGGAAAGCAATACTTCCCTTACCTATGATAATAGGGCAAGGAAAGTAAAAACTTGAAATTAGGGTACCTTAATTTTTTTTGGAAAGCAATACTTTCCTTACCTATGGTAATAGGGCAAGGAAAGTGAAAATGACACCATTTTTCAATTACTCTAGACATCTTTATCACTCTATAACTTTAGACAGAAAAATTAATTGATCTACCCACTCGCTACTAAACAATAAATGTGAACTACTGAATACTGAATACGGTATGTTAATGGGTTATTGAACCACTATTGATACACTTGAACCCAATTTATCTATTCAGCATTCCTTGCTTGAACCTATATAAAAAGTGGACTAGATCCACAATAACACCTGTTCAAAACTGAAGACTAGGTCAACTTTACTCGTCAATTGGACATGACATTTCAATGTTTCTGTTTCATCTGTATGCAAATTGAAGACGGTGAAGGAACTTGAGCATAAATTTGAGGCGAACTCAAACTACAGTATTGTCCTCACTCCTTCCCATTCTCCATTCATCCACGTGTCTAACAATCAGAGGAGACCTCCTACAGTGAGGTTCCCTTCAGATTCCCAGCATTGTTCGAATGAGAAGCATTTATGTAATTCGTAAGGAATGCTGACAGATTCAAGTGAATCTCACTATAACATAAATCGATATCGGTGAATAGAATCATGAACATTACTCGTATATAGATAGATACATTGGTATATAGATGTACTGTGGTGTAGAAGTTGCATCTATACTACAGTATGTATAGTGATAGTACTAATGGAGTTTTAAAGGCTCTGAGAATTGATGTGGATAAGTTGTATCTATAGTGATAGTATTAGTGTGGTTTGAAATATGGTGACAGGACTGAAATGCTGACGATATAGATATATTGTGGTGTATGAGATCTACTGTTGAAATATAGTGATAATACTAGTCTAGAAAAGATGGTGACAGGAGTCAGGTGTGTGTTGCTTATAGTGAATATATATTGTCCTTTCTCTTCGGAAGGTGCTTCGTGGGTTATTGGCTATGGGTTCCTTAGTGAGGTTAGGTGAGGTATTTTTTGCAAAGGTTGATGGCCACATGAATCCTAGACTTGAGCGTGGGTGACGGAAGGGATGATGATGTAATCATAGAAATGAATATTAGTGTTAGTTCTGGGAGGTTTCCGAACCAATGTTTGAGTAATGTAGCTGAAAATTCTGCTCATAATTACAGTGGAGCTGCCTCTAGAAGTCTCCCCTTGAAAAGTGAAAATAAAATACATTTATCTATCTTCATCGGATACCAGGAGAACGTCGCTTAATCTCTGATACATTTTGGCTTTTGTGCCAAATATTTCATTAATATTAACTGACTCTATAAAGCCATTGAATTTTACTTGGAAACAGTAGGCCGTGTCTACAATTTCAACATCAAAGTAAAAAATCTGGTGTGGTATACTCACACAACTTTCCTTGCTCATTGAACTGTAAGCCTCATTCTTGAACGAGAATAATTTAGGGGAATAACGTTAATGACGATTGGCGGCAACATATTTGAAACTACGATCAGACTACTGTTTATGTGTGTATATAATTGTTTTCAGCAAAGACCTTAAAGAGATATAGACCCACAATGCTTATGCCTTCCCAATGATAGATCTTACTTGAAATTGAAGGCCGCCATTGGGGTATTTTAGCACGAGATATTATATACTATTTATTTGTAATACTATACATCACAAAGGCATTGGTGGCATTGGTATGTAATAATCTTATGGGTTGCCCCCTCAATGGCGGATTTCAATTCCAAGTACGACACTAGCGCTGCATGTGAGTCTATGCATCTTTAAGGTCTTTGGTTTTCAGAGTACTTTTTCCTTTGTGTAAATTGTAAAATTAGATGATTTTTTAAAAGTCGTCAAAACAGCTGTTCTACAGATGAAATATCTCGACTATGTGTTCTTTTTATAAACTGCTCTACCTACCTACCTCAAGCACGAGAGGGAGGTTACAAAGTCCATTTCTCAAAGATGGCGTGGACCACCCATTAGTTTCCCAGGAAGGAGACTCATACCAGTTGATAGAGCCGATCGTTAGAGCCGTTTTCGAGAGAACCATGAAAAACATTGTTTTTTAGTAATTATCCGCCATGCTTTCTGCCATCTTGAATTGAATTCTATTGAATTTCTTATTGTCGGATCCTCATGGTATAAGAACCTTAAGTTTAAAATTTCCAGTGAATCGGTTAATTAGGAATGGAGTTATCGTGTTCACAGACATACACACACACACACAGACCAACACCCAAAAATCATGTTTTTGGACCCAGGGGACCTTGAAACGTATAGAAAACTTGAAATTAGGGTACCTTAATTTTTTTGGAAAGCAATACTTCCCTTACCTATGATAATAGGGCAAGGAAAGTAAAAACTTGAAATTAGGGTACCTTAATTTTTTTTGGAAAGCAATACTTTCCTTACCTATGGTAATAGGGCAAGGAAAGTAAAAATGACACCATTATTCAATTGCTCTAGACATCTTTATCACTCTATAACTCTAGACAGAAAAATTAATTGATCTACCCACTCGCTACTAAACAAGTAAATGTGAACTACTGAATACTGAATACGGTATGTTAATGGGTTATTGAACCACTATTGATACACTTGAACCCAATTTATCTATTCAGCATTCCTTGCTTGAACCTATATAAAAAGTGGACTAGATCCACAATAACACCTGTTCAAAACTGAAGACTAGGTCAACTTTACTCGTGGATTGGACATGACATTTCAATGTTTCTGTTTCATCTGTATGCAAATTGAAGACGGTGAAGGAACTTGAGCATAAATTTGAGGCGAACTCAAACTACAGTATTGTCCTCACTCCTTCCCATCCTCCATTCATCCACGTGTCTAACAATGAGAGGAGACCTCCTACAGTGAGGTTCCTTTCAGATTCCCAGCATAGTTTGAATGGATAGCGTTGATGTTATTTAGAAGTATTGCTGACTGTTTGTAGTGCATCTACTATGTATTATACGAACACACCCTTCTCTGAAGATTTCCGGAAGGTCAACTAGGAACATTGCAATCATACATTATTTATGTTTCAAAAGTATACTGGTGATGACAGCTGATAGGACTTGCTTGAATTTGCCACCTTAAATTATTTGTTGCGGAAGTTGGAGAAAGTTAGTAAATGATCATAATTCGAATTCTGAAACTAAGATGAAACTATTGGCAATATGATAAATAACCAATGATTTATCTATATTTGTAGAAATGAGTAGACGTTTTCAATAATAAGTCATCAATAGTTAAATACTCCTCCACTGCCGGTTTCAAGCTTCAATATCACATTAGATCTCATCTTTATTTAATAAGCTATAATTTATGAATGTGGTTAAAGCCGGCTCTAGACATGTGTCATTCGGCAAGCAGCGAATGTTCGGCGTTCGGCGAACTATCCGTCTTGCTATTTGCCGATTAAGGAGCACACATCTACACACATGCGTGGTTTCCCGAGCACTTGCTCGTTTTCGGATTAGCAAATACGTACCCGTCAACTAAATGTCATCTACTGTCAACATGGATCTCTATATTGAAGATGCTCTTCTTGCTTATCCTGATTTTATAAATAAACAAAACTAACCTATGTATACCCCGGTCAATAACTTATAGAATATAAAAGCCCTAGAATTTTAATTTCAATTGATTAAAAATAAATATTTGTAGACATTTTTAAAACATTTAAATAATTCAGTAACCTGGACTGGACTGGCTATTATCTAGTTTTCATCAAGTTTTGAATTATTCATTAACTAGCAGGTAACCCGTGCTCCGCAAGGGTCTATTTTAAAAGTTGACAAACTGAAAACTTGAGCAAGTAGAATCTTGAAGAGCTTGAAGTAGGCCTAGAAACCATCTTCGGTTAATTATATGCAAAATTTCAAGTTAATTTCAGTCCAGTAGTTGAGGCATGATGATGCATCAAACATAATTTTCCTATCCCGTATACGTGTATAAGACACGTGTTTTTCCTTTATTATAATATAGATAAGTTCTTCAACATGGTAGGTACTAACATACGTGTGCATACAAGGAAAATCCACTAAGTCCATAAAAGTAAATTTTTCAGGAAATCAATTTCTAATTTCTATCATCAATCATAATTTCCTCATAGTGATTTTTCACAAAATAATATCATACTGCAAGAAATTAAATATTCCTCATTTGTTTGATAATCAATTATTTGATTTGATAACAAACTTTGAGGTTCAACATGAGAGACACACCATACAACCTAAGAACAATGACCATAAACCAGGTTGGCATGGATCTAAATGTGTGCAGGCAACAATTAAAATACAAAATTGATCCCAGCGAGGATCCTAGAAATCAGCTGCAAAAATATCATTCTAAAGAAATAGATCACTGGTTGAGGGAAAATGGTGATATACTGGAATCTTTTTGATGATCTTAAATAATAGTTGTTTACCCCAAAACCGAAATAATCATACAAAAAACCGTAATAAAAATAATAAGAACAAATCGAAATAGTAATAATCTAACTAAATAATAATAATAAAACATAAAAATCTGGTGTGGCGCACTCACACAACTTTCCTTGCCGTTATGAAAATTGATCACCTGACGCTAGTGTTCCCGCGCATCTCAAGTCTACTATTCAAATATTTGAGCCAGCTGGTGACAGGGCAATAACGCTGGAGACACACATGAGGTCTGCTATCTCTTCATAGTGAATGATTTAATAGAATCAACTATAATTTGCAATTGAATAATCACATTTTCTCGGATTTAAAGCTTATTTTCAATTTTAGGTGAAAATGTTACTGAACATTAATTGTAGAGATTTTCATGCACAATCTACTACACTTGATTTTTTTTTGTTTAAATTGTATCTGAAGCCTGATAATTGGGAATCTACCTGCATTGATGGGGCGGAGCTCCTGGAATTTTTACAGATATGGGACTTGTGGCAGTTGATATAGCTTATCGATAACTATTTTAGGTATGAATTTGATCAAAATCGTTGGAGCCGTTTTCGAGAAGTCGGATCCTCATAGTGAAAGGACCTTAAGTTCCAAATTTCAAGTCATTCCGTTAATTGGGAGATGAGATATCGTGTACACAGACGCACATACACTCATACACACACACACACACACACACACACACAACACACACACACACAACACACCACACACACACAACACACCACACACACACCACACACACACACAACACACACACACAACCACACACACACACACCACACACACACACACATCCAGACCAATACCCAAAAACCAGTTTTTGGACTCAGGGGACCTTGAAAGGTATAGAAATTTAGAAATTGGGGTACCTTAATTTTTTTCGGAAAGCAATACTTTCCTTACCTATGGTAATAGGGCAAGAAAAGTAAAAAACTAATAGTAATAATCAAAACAGAAAAAATCAGACAAAATAAAACATAAATAGTAGTAATACAAATTGCTGTACCTGGAGAAATTTTCCAATAGGTTTCTTTTGTTATTCATATTTAGTAATATGTCAATTATTAGTATTATTGTATTTTTTTTTTTAGAATAGACTTAAATTATATTATTTCTTTTTAATTTTATGAAATAGCATAACTCGCATCCGCGCTAAGATTCTTTCATTGCGGATGCTTATCTTTCCATGAAATGTAATTTATATTTATGTTTGTGAACTGTATTTTGAATGGAAAAATATAACTCAACATTCATAGTTTATAGAATTAATTGAAAAATTAATAATGAAAAATCAAAGCTTGGAAAAATTGCACATAGTGCATTTTCCTTGTACGCCCATGATAATAAAGTAACAGAACTCAAATCTTGTTTAAAATCTTCCTCAACTTAATGCCAACCTTACAAAATTGGACTGGGTATTAATTTAGTTACCAATTTTAACCATCTGTTTCGGAGAGTTAGTATCTCTAGATTATAGTTCTAACCTTTTCTTGGACTTGTCACCCATAAATTTGGAAGAAAAATAACACAAGGACTACCTTATTATTTTATTTTACAATTTTATTACATTAGTGTCATTTACATTGTAAATAAATAAATTACGATGCTTTATCAGGTATTTGAATCAGTAAGTTATTCTTCAAATATTCCAATTAAACTGATGATTCCTATAGTCATAGTTTAAACACAGTTATAATATAGTTTAAGATAATTATAATCTGATATGTTAGACTTGTTGTACATTTTACAAAGTTTTTTATGTTAATACATCTATATTAACATATGGTATGTACATTTCACATGAACATTCGTCCACTTTGATGTCTGCAAAAGTCCCTCACCGACCGGGAAAACGAGCACGAATGTTCACTGCTTGCCGAATAACAAACATCCATCCACACTACTCGTGATTCGGCGAGTATGCTCGGTGTTCGCCGAATGGCACATGTTTGGAGACGGCTGAAACAACGAGCACGAATGTTCGCTGCTTGCTGAATAGACAAACATCCATCCACACTACTAGCGATTCGGCGAGTCGCTGCTCGGTGTTTGCCGAATGATACATGTCTGGAACCGGCTTTATACGAACAACTCTTTGTTAATAGAAGTTCCCCGAAGGTGAATTGATATTCATATCAGAAGCTCATCAATTACTCATGTATATCCGTCATAAGATAACTAAATTTACTTTATAACTCAAATCCAATACTGACCTTTGTCATGGAAGAAGGATGCGATGGAAATTGGAAATTAAATATACGAGGAATGAAAGTTGGATTCAGTATCTACAATATACTGGAGCCCAAATCGAAATACAGATATAAAGCCTGAAGGTTGAAGATGATATCTCTGAATTTTTATAGAGCATTAAAAACAGAGGGACGGTTCCCGGTAGAACATCAAGTGTGCTTCGAGTGGACATCGTTAGCACTCATCACACATCACTTATCAAATATTATAGAAAAATCTGAATTGACTGTCAAGTACAAACATATCGGAACTAGGACATGTGTGAAGGCATCCCTTGGAAATATGTAACCGTATCATTTATGGCTGTCTAGTAGAGTGTACATTATTGTTCAAACTTCACCACGTCTTCACATAAAAAGTGACTCTCTTCCATTCTGTATGTAGTTCATATCATTTTAAATCAACAAATACATACATCAAATTCATTGATAATTGAGAAGAACGCAAGTTCACAGACCACTCATATAAGTAAGAGATTTTGTACCTTCCATTCCTCAATAAATTCAACTGCTTTCTCGCGTTCCAAAATGTTCCTAACATTTCTTTCATCTAGTAATTAATACCATCAATTCTAGACTATAGGTGCCTGCTTTACTTCCTGTGTTCTATAACCTTCTTATAAACAACAACCGGCCTATAATAGTATAACGCATCGTTAACGTAAGTTTCGGTTATAGTGCGACAGTGTCTTAAAAGACGAGAGAGAAAGTGTGAGAGAGCGAAAAAGCAAAAGAGAGAGATAGCGTGAAAGTGAGTCGGCTGTTATTAATAATAATAGGTAATAATAACAGGTAACAGCCGAGTCATGAGAAATGGATTGTGTAACAGTTTTTGAAAGGTTACGAAGCCAGTTCACCACTAAATTGGTTCACATCTCTTTTGCGGGCTGTTGCGTTCTATTAGTTGCACCGGTCGCACTAACGACGGTCAACTTTTGATCCTAGATCACTGTCAAGGATCACTTATGATCTAGAATCAGTGGTTCAATTTTGATCAATTAGAGGATAAATTATATTACAGAAGTGGATGTGGAGTTTGTTATCGATTAGTCAGCTAGTGGAAGAGGTTTTTTCAAGGACCCGATTTATAAATGAGTCTAAAGGAAGTCACTTCAAAATCACTCCACGGGGGTTTAGAACCCACTTGAAACTGTGGGCACATTCATCTCCTATGAACATCCCTACCCAGGCAAACAAGTCTGTCCACATATGATGTGTACACATTTTTAGAAATAAGTCTACCGTTCACCATTAAATCATTATTATCGTTATTTTTAAGCTGAGAGATCCATTCAGATGTTCTGCCTCGCCGTAATACACAACGTATGTCTTGTAAATGAGCAGATATGGATATATAAGATGTGTAGTTAAATAGTTGGTTGTGACAGTTCCTCAATAAGATGTCTACAATAATATCATATCAACTGCTAATAGAAAGTTTGAAGTGGAAGAGTTCTAGATTTGAAACATTTTATTTATAGCAAACTTTTGTTGTACAATCCAGAATGAATAGTTAGTACTTAAGATAAACTCATGTAGTTAGTCATCAGCAAATTGTACTTTGTAAGTCGAAAGTTGTAAGAAGTTAGTAATTTGTACTCACAAGTTGTAAATCGCAATCATTTGTATGCCGGTAGTAGGATGTTATGATTGGTGAATGTGATATTCACTTCGAATTCTCAGCATTGATTGAATGGAAAGTATAGATGCTGCTTTGCTGACTGTTAGAACAGAATCTCTCTATAGAGTTCAGCGCTAATGAGGGGGAAAGTAAACGATTGAAAATTATGCTGCACATTGTTTTCAAGTATGGCTGGAGCCAACTCTAAACTTACTACTTGGTCACGTCACTTGGCTGTTGGTGCTTTGAATGCTTAACTTACTACTTGGTCATGTAACATGACTGTTGGTGCTTTGAATGCATGTTGGTTGGTTGTTCTCTTTGCAACTTGAACAATTAACTGAAGTACATTTGCGAAAGTTAATGATAGCTGAGAAATGATTTGCTTAATTTTCGGTATGATGTTGACTTAATAGACCGCATGCAAATGCATCTGTAGTTAGCTGTATCTAATGTATTCTATCTGTTGTGAGATTCACCCGTCAGTGGAAATGATAGGATGGCAAAGTTGTCATGTTTCTTTTTCCGCCGCTTGTAAAGTAGATAGCTGTGATTCAGTTCATCCCGTTATATCTCATTCAATAATAATGTTTAATTCTTGTTGATAATTATCAATCCTACCTCGAATATATCTCATTCATTTCATGATTTCAGAATGTATTTTTATAATTATTGAAATTGTATATTTTAGTAGTCTACTATATTTCAGTAGTCTACTATATTTCTACGTAGTCTACAATCAATTTGGTAATGGTAAGGAGAGAAGGATAGAGCTTTCTGTTTCGTCTTATGACAGAAAAGAATGACAAATGAATGTTAGTCTTAATATGCTGACTTTGGAACATGAATCTCATCATAGAGCTATTTCTGTATGCTGGAGTATAGTTTGATGCTACTGTGTGCTCGTTTATAACCAGGTTCAACCCCAAGGCTAGTATATAGTATGTACCTATACATAATATACCCTCTTGTTCAACCCCCTAAAGAATTCATACAAGTTATCCATTCATATCGAAGCAAAATGGCTCTGATACATCCATGAACCAGATTTATCCATGTAAATGAATGAATACCGAACTGGTATTCAAATTTTGCTACAATCGAATCAAGTTATTCTAGTATACGTCCTAGTAAGAATCTGTTTAAAGGTTATAAGAGGCATACGGAAAGGGAATATCTACGATGTCTCCGGTTATAACCTTTTGATGAAGAATATACGTTGACTGCGGTTAATGTGTTTACTCGGGTTAATTACTCTTCAAGTTGGGAAACTGTTGATTGATCGTTGTCAACGCAAAAAGCGATTAACGAAATTAGGAAAGTTCGCTCCTGTTTTCCTAATTAGGGAATATAAGTTCTCCTTGTCGCATGCAGGTCTGGCTACAGTGAGATTCATTCTAGACCGTCAACATTAGTTGACTTGGATGGATTGTTGATATATATTTATGAGAAATGCTGGATTGAATCTCACCATCTTTCTTTAACTATGGTTAAGTCATAATAGTTGTAGAGTGTATGAATGTAGGTGATATTTCTACAGATTTAAATAGTATCCGGATTAAGTGACCCAATAATGTATAGAGATCCAGTGTAGTTAACCAATTCAATATTATTCAATGAATTATGAAGATCGAATCTTGTATGAATCAATCGCCAAAAACACTCCCTAATTCTACTGGGTTTGTCTTTTGCTAGGGGCATTCTGTGTTGAATTGGATAAGCTTAAACCACATTCATTATTTATACATTTGATAGATACAATATCATTTTCAACTATGAATGATTGGGAGAGGAACAACAGGCTTAAAGCCCAAAACTGTTCCTTTCCCAAATTTGGATAGAAATTGTCCAAAAATAGGTTATATTTATTACTTGCACTATATTTATGAAAAGCAATGTAGCATTGTTACGAAACATAATGGAATATTGATATAATCAAATAGTTTTCTACATTCAAGCAGCATCCTTCTTGAATATGATATCATGTTCTATATTAGCTTTTGAGAAATATCAACTTCTAAACCACAATAACTAGAGCCCAATAACAGTACAACGATTTCAAGAATGCCGAATGTTCCAGTTAGCCTACAGATAGAGATTGATAGTTATATGACTTCCGAGTTTTTTTTTATATTGTGAGATTCACTTGAAACCGTCAGCATTATTTATAAATGACTTTAACGATTCTTATTCAATCAATGCTAATAGTTTGGTAGCTCTCTAAAGAACGAGTTTGACTATGTTGAAAAATTGACTCACGAACTCATATTCTTGATCTTTGGAATATCAATACTATCAATATCATCAAAATGGAAATCTATCTATATTCTTTCTTCCTGTAACTAGAAGTAATCAAAATCAGGTGCTTATCTAAAAGTTCATCTTAATTCCACCTCGTCCAACATTATCAGCCATGAAGCTGTTTATAAGTAGTTTGTCAACTTTTTTCGTTGTCATGTTTTTTATCCGAAGTTCAAGCTTGATCACATAACAAGCTCATTATCTGCTAATAAGATTCATGTCAGAGCACCCCAAAAATATTGATTTGATCTGTATTGTAGCTAGGTAGTCATAGTCGATAAAAACACCTATTAATTTGAGCTGTTGGTAACAAGAAACATTCATGCAAACACTCATTCAAACAGATCATAATCAACTGAATTTCTCTGCAATTGATCTTTGTATTCATTATTTTTATTATATTCTCGCCTCTCTGTTTGCAAATTAAGTGTCGGTCTACAAGTGATCTTCGAATCTTGAATAAGTTGTATGCAAGTTGAAAATAAATAGAATTGTTGGATTTTTGCATTGAATTTCATATAGTTCAAATCAATCTTGAAATAAAAACACACATAATTTCGTCAAATTCTACAGTTTTATTTGGTACAGGACCATGATTTCGTGATCATGACAGTGACTCAGTCGAATTTTCAAATCCATTGTTTACATCGCTTGTAACATAAAAATCATCAGTAAAAGAAGAGCACTTTTCTCCAGAAATAAAATTTCCCTGACTAGGTACTAAATTAATGTTGAGCTATTGTTGAAAAAGCATATTATTTTAAAGAACCCTAGAAATTGATCAATAGTATAATTGAATATTTAGGTAACAGTCCTTATATTTCTGGAATCGGTAACTAATGTTGAACATTTGTTGACAAAGTATAACATTTTAAAAATTGAACAAAACCCTACCAATGCATTACAATTCTTGAGTTATTGGGTAGAACCAAATGTTGAAAGATCCTTGTAAAACATGGACTATTGGATTTGAACAATAACCTCAGAATTCACCAATCGAACTTTTGCTTCATATTCAATTGTCGAGTTCTCCAGTAGTATCGAATAGGATAAGGAGAATAAGATAAACAATTGGAATAAGACGTTTATTTCTTGTTCTCTTTGGAAATATCAAACGTGGAATGATTGTTGCACAGCTGTTGAAACGCGTGGAAAGATGAATAAGACGTTGAACTATTGTTGAAAGTTGAATGTGGAAAGGTAATTAATAGTACTGTGGCTGATCAAATTCATGCCTGTACCAATCTACAACTAGCTGTGAAGTCGATTTGTAAGTTATCAAGTTTTTTACATCACTGAAAAAATATTGATTTATTCCACCTGCTACAGTGAGATTCACCTTAAACTTTCAGCATCACCTATACTCATTTAATCAATGCTGACAGTTTAAAGTGAATAGCCTAGTTATGTCGAGCCAGCTCATAAACTTGCTTTAGAAAAAAATGTTGATTTATCCGGCGATATAACATGGTCGAGTTAATAAGAACTACTTTTTCCGGATTGTAATTTTTTTAGAGTTCAAACTTGATTCCATGCACGTTTTTTCTAGGCCTAGTCTCCACACAGTCTCGCAACAGTCTTCTTGTAAACGCCATTTTTAGGTCATTGCTTTCTTCACTATTGCTACCACGTTTATTGGCCTAAGTACACTCTGTATCCTGCCAGGTATTGTTTTATAGCATGTAAGTATACTCACTATCACAAACAATAGACATAGTAATATACTTACATTGTGGAGATCTATGGTTATAACATATAGTGTAAGTACACTGACATACACAAGCTATAGTAATAACATAACGTCGTAGATATGTCTAGACATGTATGTTATATAGATACTTTATCATTACACTCGCGTGCCCGGAGTAAGTTGCGTGAGTATGTGTGAGAATCTGTAATCATTAGCAAATCTTTCTTCTACAATTTTTCTCCATCATTTTGCAATAACACTCGTTACAATTCTTTGAAGGGCCATCAACGTTGCATTTCATAACCACAGATTCTGTAGCTGCCACTCTGGAGTACGGTTGACCTACTTTGAAGAAATGCGAAAATAAATTATTACATTTCACGCGAACGAACTTAGTAACTGTGTGGAGTGACAGGGTTCTCGATGGAAATTCGGAGAGACATTCACTGGGATAAGTTTGATTGCAGCATGTATGAGTTTAATAACTTTGACGATTGAGTTATGGAATGAAAACAGCTTTGACGCATGCTGTTGAAGTATAATGTAGATGAATCTGCTTCGGATTAGAAACTTTATGATAATACAGAATAAGTCATATTTATTACATTCTGCCGAAGTTTTAATCCTGCTGAAGGGAAGCAACTGCAACATGAATAGTATTAACACAATGAATATAAGTAGAATGTCAAAACTGAGTTTTAACGAGATATGATTTGACACATTCGACTATCAAATCAGGGAATGGTAGAATAGGGAAGGAATTAAAAGTATTTTCTAATCATTTAGCAATTGAGAAATTCTGCTTCAGACTAGTATAACACATTGATTGATAAAACTGTTCAGTTTTTCAATTCAAATACATACCAACAAGCATATTGAGTTCATACGGTAATACTGTTTTGATTCTTGCAAATGATTTTGATGATATACTTGTTGTAGAATCAATAAGAAATAAAGAATTATAGCTTTTCACATGAACTACTACTAGTTATATAAATTCTTTTATTTTCCAATTTGAATGAGTAAAAATAGTTGGAGAGAAATCACATTTATGTGCATGACAGTCAGGGCTACCTGGAATTTCTAAACTTGAAAAGACTCAATTGTTTTTCCTTGTTAAATTTTTAATATCAATCAGTTTTAAATGGAAAATCCTTGTTCCCCAATTAATAAATCACAAATTAAGTGGAAGTCTCACAAGATCATCTCCAAAGTTGAAGGGAACCACCCACACTACATACCGTGGAGGGAACAACTCCTGTATCAATAATAATAATGATCTTCTTCTGCTGGTACCTATTCGTTCCAAATATTGGCGATCAGCCTGACTATGGATATCTTATTTACAGTCATCCTTAAAAGTTCTGTTGTAGTCTTGGAGAAACAGGTACGCAGGTTTTTCAGCCATGATATTCTCCTTCTTCCTGGTCCTCTTCTGCCATAGATCTTTCCTTGGAGAACAGATCTCAGCAGGCCGTATTTTTCTTCATTGCGCATGATACGGCCGAAATATGCAAGCTTCCTGCTCTTGATGGTGTTCATCACTTCCAAATCCTTATTCATTCGCTCCAATACAGCTTTGTTGGTTACTCTGTCCATCCATGAAATTCTCAACACTCTTCTATAAAGCCAAATAATAATTATAACATCTATATTTTAGGCATTGATAATATATTAATAACCTTATTGAAAACAATCTTATGAATGAAGATTCCAATACTAAATAGTTTGGGGTTTTATTTTCTATCAATCTGCCACAATTAAATAAATCACTCAATATCATTCATCCTTTAAGAAAAGCACTTCAATTCTTGTAAGGGAAACTATCTAAATTTAGCTGAAATCATGTCTGAAACAAATTTTCAACCACACAACCAATTACCATACAATTACACAAACATTCAAAATCAAACTCATCAACATTTTCCCTCCATATATCACTCCCTGTTTCCTCCCTACTTTAGCATTATCCTCATCACTTTTCTCTCATCCCCATACACTCACTCCCTATCTCTATCTCTCTCTATTCACCCCTTATTCCCCACCCAACATGACACCAGTTAAATCACCGAAAACCAACAGAGTCCCACAGCTTGATAAATGGCGTAGGCTGTAAAACACTTAGCAGAGCGAAACAGACACAGAGTCGCTGGTGTGATTCATCATAAGCTGTCAGCATTGGTTAAATTGAGAGATTTGATTGGAGTGTTCAGGAATGCTGACAGATTGAACTGAATATCACTACAGAAGAGCCGCCACAATGTTAATCATTCAGCAAAAGTTAGCGGAAGAGGGTATCCAGCGAAAGTCAGGAAGGGAAAGTACTCGAAGGGTTGGTGAAAATGGTAAAAAGGAGAAGCAGAAGCAGAAGAAGAAGAAACGGGATGAAAAGGAAGAGGAAACATAGGAGAAGGACGAAGAGAAAGTGGTGAAGGAGAAAAAGAAAAGGAAAGGAAATAATATGCAGTCATCGAAAGTCAGCAAGGAGGGGTGACAAAAAGGGATAGAACAGCTGATTTTGGATGTCTGCCAAACTCTTGTACCGATCCCACAGGGTAGCCTATAGTATAGCTGTATCGCATAATATGCTGTACTGTGAGCTGTTACTTTGAACTGTCAGCATCGCTTCTAAATTACACCAATGCTTCCCACTCAACCTATACTAACAGTTTGAAGAGAAACTGACCAAAGTCTTATATAGTTGTTGGGAAGCGCTATACAACAATGTATCGAGATGGAGACCAGTAGGCCTAGGTCACTTTATTAATCCTCTGGGTCAGGTTGGATCATATGTTGTACCAGACCACAAACCCAGCCTAACACAAACATCTAGACATACACATACACCAACTTGTAACACACACACTGCACTGCGCATGCGCTCAAATGTGCTGTTGAGTGAGGTGAGTTTAGCACAGCACACTTGCTGATAAGCGCAAGGCCCTCGTATCGGAAGCTGTAACTTGGGAATTGGTACAGTGAAATTCACTGCAAACTGTCAGCATTGCTTGAATGGGAAGCTTTGATGATATTCATCAGGAATGCTGGCAGTTGAATGTAAATATCACTGTGTAGTTGAAACTGAGCCAAACATGGGCTCTTGTCACATTTGCTGCTGAAGCTAGGTGGTTTTAGAGATTTCCAGGCACCATTTGGAACTGGATTACATGATGAAAGATGTCTTGATACTGATAAAAATGTGTGGTATTGTTTGATGCTACTATAGATAATTATTATTGTTTGAATTATGATGTATGTGTTTCAATTTAAAATGAATAGCAGTACTGGGATTTGAGTAGATTCTCAAGATTCATCTTTTTCTCTTTTTGTGCTTCTCTCCAGGATTAGGCGTACACACCTGTTCCGGTTTCATAGGATGTAACTTGCACACTTACCACCATTCTCAAGAATAATATCAATTTAAATAAAAATATTTTTTCGTGGTTGGAAGGGGGTTTAAGGTTCAATACGTCTCTTGTTTTAAAATTCACAAGTTCCCTTCAACTACAGTCGAACCTCTCTATAACGAACCTCCACTAGACGAAATCCTCTGCACAACGAATTTTTACCTGGTCCCATGACATTTTAGAGTTTTTGCTGCTTATTTACTTCTATTTAACGAATTTCGGACATCTCAACAACAAAGTTTTCTCTTTACTTCAACATACAAAGTGTAGTGTGTATAGGAAGCAGACCGCATTTTCAAGGAATTCTTCAGTTTCAGCAGAAAGGTCAATAGACCTTTCTATAGGTCGGATAGGGTGAAACACAGTCGGAAATTGAATGCAAGTTACTGGAAATTGAATTTCAAGAGCTTGTCATTATTGTAGACCAGGCAGGTGAACGACTGGACTTTCCCATTCTTGCTTTTGTCACACATTTCAATTCTTTGAACTGACTATGATGATGATAATGACTGTGACGTACCTGAGGAGAAGAATCCGTCAGATCAAGAAGTTCTAGAGGCTTTCAAAATTATCAGGCAAGGATTGAAACTGAAAAATAGTGTACCAGACATGTCCGACTGTTTAAAAAAATGTGAGTCGTTTATCGAACATGATGTTTTATTCAAATGCAAAATTCAACCGATATTACCTACTTTTTCAAATATATAGGAAAAAACAAAAAAATAGGAAATTTGAGTTATTATAGTATTTATAGTGAAGATATTGACAAAATAACCGTATTTTGCGTTCCATCTAATAGTAGTGTAAAAAGTTGAAAAAATTGCTACAGAGTATGTACTTTGATTAAACTCTACTAATAGTACAAATCAAGCTTCCTGGAAATAAATTGGTGAGTTCACTTACTAAAGGCCATTCCACACATCACGTGGCGTGCGTGGCTGGACGCACGCCACGCCGGCCATGCTAGCCACATGCCAATTCACACCGCCACGACTGTTGCGATGCTACACCGGCCACGTTTCCCGTCAGTATGCAGGGAGATGTCAACTCCGACGGTCCCGTGGTGTGAATCTGGATTTTCTTGTGGCTTACCTTGGTTTGATGACTCCAACAGCAGCAGTAGTAATGATAATGAGCTGGTTCTATTGTATTCGGTGACAGCACGGGACCAGTGGTTACATCCAATCGATAAAAAAAGGAAGACCTATGGTGAATTCCATCATTTAATGCGCGTCCTTGAGGCTTTCAATGATGGTATACGTTATGTACGATAGTATACGTCTAGTATACGTTCTGCGCATGCTCGGACCAAAACGTGGCCGGACACGTTTGAAAAGATCGCTCAGAGAGCGAACGGTAGCCACGCGTGGCTAGTATAGCAACTTCAAAGGGTGGTGGGGGGGGAAGCAAGAGGGGAACTTTGGGGACTTTTGTGTACAAACTTCTCTTATACCAATATAACATTGGGTAAAGTTTCAGCTTTTCACTCATTAGTTCCGACACAAAACCTTTATTGACTGGGCTATTTGGAACTGGATTACATGATGAAAGATGTCTTGATACTGATAAAAATGTGTGGTATTGTTTGATGCTACTATAGATTATTATTATTGTTTGAATTATGATGTATGTGTTTCAATTTAAAATGAATAGCAGTACTGGGATTTGAGTAGATTATCAAGATTCATCTTTTTCTCTTTTTGTGCTTCTCTCCAGGATTAGGCGTACACACCTGTTCCTGTTTCATAGGATGTAACTTGCACACTTACCACCATTCTCAAGAATAATATCAATTTAAATAAAAATATTTTTTCGTGGTTGGAAGGGGGTTTAAGGTTCAATACGTCTCTTGTTTTAAAATTCACAAGTTCCCTTCAACTACAGTCGAACCTCTCTATAACGAACCTCCACTTGGCGAAATCCTCTGCACAACGAATTTTTACCTGGTCCCATGACATTTTAGAGTTTTTGCTGCTTATTTACTTCTATTTAACGAATTTCGGACCTCTCAACAACAAAGTTTTCTCTTTACTTCAACATACAAAGTGTAGTGTGTATAGGAAGCAGACCGCATTTTCAAGGAATTCTTCAGTTTCAGCAGAAAGGCCAATAGACCTTTCTATAGGTCTGATAGGGTGAAACACAGTCGGAAATTGAATGCAAGTTACTGGAAATTGAATTCCAAGAGCTTGTCATTATTGTAGACCAGGCAGGTGAACGACTGGACTTTCCAATTCTTGCTTTTGTCACACATTTCAATTCTTTGAACTGACTATGATGATGATAATGACTGTGACGTACCTGAGGAGAAGAATCCGTCAGATCAAGAAGTTCTAGAGGCTTTCAAAATTATCAGGCAAGGATTGAAACTGAAAAATAGTGTACCAGACATGTCCGACTGTTTGAAAAAATGTGAGTCGTTTATCGAACATGATGTTTTATTCAAATGCAAAATTCAACCGATATTACTCACTTTTTCAAATATAAAACAAAAAAATAGGAAATTTGAGTTATTATAGTATTTATAGTGAAGATATTGACAAAATAACCGTATTTTGCGTTCCATCTAATAGTAGTGTAAAAAGTTGAAAAATATTGCTACAGAGTATGTACTTTGATTAAACTCTACTAATAGTACAAATCAAGCTTCCTGGAAATAAATTGGTGAGTTCACTTAATTACGTTCTACAAATATTCAAAAAACATGTTTTTTTTAACAGCATGAATTTTCAAATCTCCATATTAATATTGGCCTAATATTACCTTACCTACTACGTTCGCGATGATATGTTTTATGTACCATACGGTATTCATTTATTTACCGCCGTGATACGATATTATAAGATCCATAGGATCGTGGCAGTTTTCTTGACAGAACCTCTCAATAACGAATACCTCTCGGCAGCGAATTTTTTCTCGGGATAATCGACTTCGTTATACAGAGGTTCGACTGTATACTGAATATGACCTTTACATCAAAATCATTAGTTGTTGGAGGCAATGTAACAAATAGGAAGAACGGTGTTTCCAATAAGCAATCCATTGACACACAGCAAGTCTGTCCCGAATCTGGCTTCTCTCCTGGAAAGGCAACGATCTTTATAGAAATCAAACCTGATAATTTTTTGTCAGACAAGAGACAACAAGGTACTTCTTCTTCCACACTCATCACACTAGTCATCTATCAATCACATAACATCGAAGTGAGTGTCATTTCATTTTATAGCTTCCAACTTCCAACATCCAACCTTGAAAATTCCACATGCCATCAAACTTGAGTACTTCCTGAACACTAAATTCAATGGAAAGTACACTGGTGTAGAAGCCCATCTTCTTGGACAGTTCTCAGACAAAATCGAATCTTATAAATTCCCACTTTTTGAAGTCAGTGTAAATGATAGGAAGCCATTGTTGTTACTTTCCTTCTTCACCGCCCTTTATAGTAAAAAGCTGTGAAGTTATTCTGGTATACATGATCAATTTTTTTAAATTTTAATGCTAAAATGACGACTCTCAGACAAAAATAATTGTGGAAAAATATTTCATGAAAACTCATAACCGTTCGTGATGAATCAAGAAATTTAAGATTAATCTTTGATTCTTGTTAAATCAATTCTATGTTTTATCTCAAAAATATATTTTATTCGTTCAAGCCAGCATTCAATCACCCACAAACCAAATAGATGTAGCTTTCAGTAGATACAGTGACCATTAATAAAATATATGAAATAGATTTCTATAATGAATTAGAACAGCTTTCAATCAACTCTAACCCAATTATAATCGACAGCTTATAATTTTGGTGGCCTGGGACAAACATTACATGATAGTTGTGCAACAGTGTGAGTGTGCCATCCAATCGGAAGGAAACGGAGCGCTGCTTGCACTTTCACTGAAAGGTGACTATACCAAATCTGAATAACCTGTGCCTATCCCACAGACCCATTAAATGAAAACAAGCAGATCGTATGAATAATAATGCGGACAAACGGCTCTTAATTGCATGGGAAACTGGTAGGAACTGCAGCTAAACCTACCTAAACATAACCTAAAAATTAGGAGAACAGGTCTTTGATAAAGCTGATCGATATTTCAACTTAGTTGCTGAGAATATGTTACACATGCATCAACATTATTTTCAGTGAACGAAAAAAGTTGTACAAGTCTTACATATTATTTGGGAATATGTTGCACTCGACGTGAGAAAATCAATATTATTTTCAGTTTTTTAAAAAGTGGACGAGATTTACATACTTGTTGGCTATATGTTGTCCTAAAAGTGAGTAAATCAATACTATTCTCAGTCTGTGAAAAAGTTGTGAAAAAGATTTGCGCGGTTGTTGGAAATATATGTAGAAACTAAAGGGAATAGAGCAATATTATTTATCTATTTATCGCCTGTCTGGAAAAAAGAACGAAAATTACATAGTTGAGATGTATAATCTGCTTGATAAATCAGAACTATTCTCAGAAGCAATTCATGGAATGAGGCGTTTATAATTCAAATGTGGTCTACATTTTACTCGTTTATATAAACAAATCCTTTGACCTGAAATTTATTTAAAGCTGGTAATACAAGTAAATGATCTGTCAAGATATCTCATACCTTCCAATGCCAATAATATTCACTCCAATAATAGAAAAGCACCAAATGCTACTAATTTGCTCTGCAAGGATGAAGAACTTTGGAGAACTGATTTACTGATTTAATATCGTTATGTTCTCGTTATTGGTTCCGGCTGGTGGTCATAGATTCATTGTAATCAATTTCCAGCGCAACAGCTGCTGTGACAAAATGCTCTTTTTACTCAATTCGCGCTCTCTCTCACTCTATTCTACACATTCAGTGCTTTCTCACTCACTCATTCACGCACCAACTGACTGATTTACTCACATCTGACCACAATCTCTTCATTTCCCCTGAATTGAAAAATCATTCCACATTCTCAATCATCCCTAGAATCATAGAGAAAAAATGACTTGATATAGCCTACTTGTATTAGTTGTATCTGGTTGAATCCACTCATAATTTACTGAATTCTGTTAGACAGAATTACATCTTATACATCTGAAAAGAGTCGTCTAATTCCTCAATCAATTCTTCAACAAAAAGATTTAAACAGTAAATCACTTTTCTAATTTATGTGAAAAACGATCAAACTGAGTTTGAATTTAAAGAGAAGTTTGATTAACTACACCAAACTGCCAACTCGAATCCAATATACTCTAGACTCTAGACATTCATCTTAATTTGCTCAACTAACAACGCCATATTACAAAGCAGTATTTTAAACTTCATTAATACTGTACTTCAACCGAAATTGGTTATGACAAACTGAAATTCAGGGTGCTGATAATTAAGTGGCAGAATTAATTAGTCAAACTAATATTGAGAGGTAATTAAGTCAAAAGCAATTAAGCATGTACTTTGTCCGCACTATTGCTACACATGTCTTTCCACTTGCCTTATTTTCATTCCTCTCTTATGCAATCTTTATTCTGCAGTACCCATTCTTATCTATCCTAATCTTGCAGATTCTCTAAAAATGACTCTTCCAAGTTGCTTTATTCTTCCTCTATTTCTGCAGATTCTCTTCAAAATAAATTACCATTTGAATCGATCCTTTTTACTTTCCTTGTACTATTATAACCATAGGTAAGGAAAGTATTGCGTCCAAAAAAAAAATAAGGTACCACAATTTCTATTTTTCTATAAGTTTCAAGGTCCCCTGAGTCCAAAAACATGATTTTTTACTTTGCCTTGTCTTGGAATGTAAATTTGGGTGTATTTCAATTATGTGACAAGACACATAAGCAAGTTGAATTTGGATTATTGTAAAATTGTTAGAATTGAAACTGTTTTGGACATGAACCTGTGTTACTTTTCTGTATGTTGTGTAATTCTCAAAGATTGAATAAGTTGATAATATATCTTCCAGAATATAAATACGAACAAGGAAAGGGGGCATGCAATGGGTCATGCCTCTTCAAATTCTTGCATGAAGCAATGTAATGATGTTGAACTAAATGTGACAGCTGCTATCTGATAACGTTAACTCAATTAGGCATTCAAGACAGTAGCTTAAACGTGTGTCACTCAGAGACATTCAATCACGAGTTAAAAACGTGTCAATGCAACTTGCATTCATGACTCGACTGTAATAACCTGCCCTGTTACATGCCGTGACATTTCATAACACATGAACATATATCTAAATCGGTGGAACATCACTTGAAATAGAAGGTGATTATTGGTAGTTAACGTGGTAGTTGAGCGTAATTTAGTGATGGTTATAGATGGCCAGTTTTTGTTCATTAGTTCAAGAAGCTTGTAACTCTTTTTAGATCATCTTACTTGAAAGGTGATTTACCTGGAACAGAGCTATCCGCTCGAATGTAGTTTTTGGTGACTTAAGTTTCAGCTTTATACCATAGCTATTACATTCAAAATTAAGGAATAATGTAGCTAGAATGTTGAATTCTTCAATTGTGATAAAAAATCACAATTTTTTAAACAGGGAAACACAATGAACTCTGGAAACTTAATACCGTAGTATGTTCCTCCCACATTACTCCTTGAATATTCTTAGTTCTTGAGTATACGTGTCACACCCACATTTGATGAATTTTCATAATAACCGTGAATGTGACTTGGTTCACAAGAATAGTATCCTAGCATATAATTGAACTGATAGAATAGTTTGCATCGATTTACCAAATAGAATAGAAGCCCATCTGTGACACCGGACTATAGAATGTTTTATCTGTGACACCGGACTAAAGAATGTTACATCTGTTGCACCGCGGACTGTATTCAACGCCCAGCCACCGTGAACTGAGAGATAGATCTCAAGATCATCTTGACACAGGTCGAATCACCTGAAGAATCACGAATAGTTTCAGATTGTCTCTTATTGTTCCCATTGTTTAAGAGATTGTGATCTCTTATCACTTTCAAATCGAATTTTGAGCATTTGTGCATTAGCTTGAAGGGGTGTGTTAATTGTCTGAAAAGGGCCAAACTTTGCAGCTATCAATCATTAATTCTCTAAAACTTTGTAGAATCTTCTACAGGCTTATCCTCTATCAAGGCACTAATAGAGTTGGAAAATCAAATTATAAAATGTTTTAAGGTATTCTTTCTAAAGTTATTTCAACAACATAAAAAAAAGAATCTGGACATATCAATTGGATCAAATTTTTTTCCTGGCACACCACTGAATTTTGACTCAGAAAAAATAAGAAGAAGGAAGAGAAGAAGAGGGAGAAAGAAGACGAACAAAGAAGAGCAAGAAGATCATCGAGAAGGAGAAAGAGCAGCGAGAGAATAAAGTGAATAGGAGGTAAAAGAAGTAGAAGCATAAACTTGAAGAAGATGAAGTAGAAGAAGAAGAGAGGAAGAAGAAGAAGAAGAAGAAGAAGAAGTAGTAGTAGTAGTAGAAGAAGAAGAAGAAGAAGAAGTGAATGAGTTATGTGAATGGCTGGTTTGTTGAGTTGGTAGTGTATTACATGGAGAGATGCCCGTTCTGTATGTAGTAGTGAACAGTATGGTAGCGGTCTTACCGGTTTCAGGTTTTGGCAAAAGTAGTGGAAGTGTGCCATGTACCGGTATATTACATATTATGCCACGCTCTGCTACTTCCGACCTACTGCCTTCTGCCTGCTATGTATGCTCTGTCATATGGTCAAGTTGGCACTCTCACACGAATACACTGAAAAACTGTTGAAAAGAGCAATAGAATAAAAGGTTCCGTAGTTGAACGTGATAAATGACTCTATGGCCAATCTAATGATCTATGATCTTTACGCTCTATGGTAAGATTGGTCCATGTATATTATGGTTAGATGTTCAGTAGTGTGATTAAAATTATCAGCATTCGTAGAATAGGAAGCATTGGAGTGATTCTCACCTTACTCTCATTCTAGCCTGAAATCTTCAGGCCGATTGGCTTGCAATATGCACCATACTTGTTGTATGTGAATGAACGAAATCATTCATTCACAAAAACAATTTAAATGGCATGAAAGTCAAAGGCTCCATCAACATATTTTGTAATTTTTTAATATTCACGTTCAGTTTCAAACTCCCGGTTGCACTTACTTCTATTGACTTCAACGAGATTATATGAAGTCCAAGTGCCACTATGACCAATGGGAAAAATCTGGTGTGGCGCACTCACTCAACTTTCCTTGCCGTTATGAAAATTGATCACCTGACGCTAGTGTTCCCGCGCATCTCAAGTCTACTATTCAAAGATGTGAGCCAGCTGGTGACAGGGTAATAAAGCTGGAGACACACGTATAGTGAATGATTTAATAGAATCAACAATAATTTGCAATTGAATAATCACATTTTCTCGAATTTACAGCTTATTTTCAATTTTAGGTGAAAATGTTACTAAACATTAATTGTAGAGATTTTCATGCTCAATCTACTCCACTTGATTTTTTTTGTTTAAATTGTATCTGAAGCCTGATAATTGGGAATCTAAAATCGAACTTTGCATTGATGGGGCGGAGCTCCCGAAATTTTTACAGATATGGGACTTGGCAGTTGATAGAGCTTATTGATGACTATTTTAGGTATGAATTTGATCAAAATCGTTGGAGCCGTTTCCGAGAAAATCACGAAAAGCCCTGTTTTTGACATTTTCTCCATTTTAGCCGCCATCTTGAATTGTATTTGATCGAAATTGTTCGTATCGGATCCTTATAGTTAAAGGACCTTAAGTTCCAAATTTCAAGACATTCCGTTAATTGGGAGATGAGATATCGTGTACACAGGCGCACATACACTCATACACACACACACACATACAGACCAATACCCAAAAACCACTTTTTTGGACTCAGGGGACCTTGAAACGTATAGAAATTTAGAAATTGGGATACCTTAATTTTTTTCGGAAAGCAATACTTTCCTTACCTATGGTAATAGGGCAAGGAAAGTAAAAAAGTAGTTGATGTCAGATGATGTCTGTAATCAGAGCTAAAAACCGTAATAATTGCCGTTAAATTGAATAGAAGTACGTTCAACTAGGCCAATGTGTTGCTTTGCTTTGTCCTGATCTGAAGCGTTTTGTATAGTTCTGCTGTGGCAGTTTGTTGATTTAAATTTAATAGGTATTTGCTAATTTTCAAAATAATTTACAATATTGAAGTGAGAAAGAGAAAAAGGATGATTATTGCAAAATGTGGGTGGAGTGAGAACAGAGAGGAAAAGTAGACGTTGAGAGAAGAATAGACAAAAGATGAGAACTCCCTGGGGTAGTGTAATGAGATTTACTGTTATTTTAAGTTAAATAGGAAGATATGATGTTATTTCCAAGGAATAATTACAGTTTAAAGAGAATCTCACCATAGAATATTTTTATATCATGAATATTATTTCACGTTTAACAAGCTAGAAGTGGAAAAAACAACTTTTTTAATTTGCGACCTGACTACAAAAGGGACGTATCCACAAACAATTACATTTACTTGGGAAAGTTTCTAGGCAAGTCAAAGGAAAACTAAGTCTGGTCTACAGGCTTTTTGTCGAGAAAACAGTAACGATTGACAAAGTCAACAACGGAAGTTAAGTGGGAAATGAAGAAAGAGAAACAATGCTGGCTGTTTGTGAGGTACGAGCTGAGGAATCAGGTTCCAGGAATAGGATTGGAAGAAAAGTAAGGAAAGGGCTTGTTACACAAAAATACAATTCTACACAAATTCATGGCTGATTCAGAGATTCCATGAGATTCTGATGAAGTAATACTTTAAAATCTGTTCACAGGATTTCGTGATGAAGTTGAATGTCAACTTTTTTGGGGCATTTGAAAAGGTTCCTGTAACGGAATCACAGCACTAAATATGCTATTGAGTTGAAAGTGATCAAAAACTAATCAAAAGTATTATACTAATCAAAGTATATTGAAATTCAATTCTTGAACTTCCATTCACGACAAGAGCGTTCACAGAGCTATCAAAACTCTTCAGTGTATAATACAAATGATTGAGAACTAATCTCCAAACACCTATTCAAAACTCAAGTAAAGGTAATTGTGGCTATCCACCAAACAATTACCTACTTAAACTCGTTGAATTGAGGTTGTAAAATTTGAAGTTCATTGAATGCAGGACGCCAATCAGAAACTCATTAGTAGACATGAGTTGGGCAGCCTATTTATAGCTGCTAATATAATATAGAGGGGAATGTGGCCATCAAGGTGAAAATGTTTTGAAGAGACACGTCGTTCAAGAGCGAAGTAAGTTCTTCCATTGATGTGCAACTGGTGAGATTTCCTTTTGACTGTTAGCATTCATTTGATGGGAAGTATTAATGTGATAAGGAAAGCTGACAGTATAACGCGAGTCTCATTGTAGAGTTTCTGTTTTGACTTGCAATCAGAATACAATTTTGACAGAAATGTGAGTTGGGATTTAAGTACCTTTGAATAGAAATTCGTTGATAACAGAGAAGAACCTTTGAGAGGAACCGTCAAGAATATCTTCTAATTGAGTTCATGAGCATTGAAATATAATTTGATGTCATGTATGTTCAGATGAATCAAACTCAATTCAATGAGAATAAATGTAATGGTTTACAAGGGTATTGAATGGGTATTCAAAAGGTACTTGATGGCAATACTCATTAGGTTCTCGTAGGTTATTATTTATCACACTATTGTATGTGATTGATTTTTGAGTATTATATTATTGTAATTCCTTACAATGTTATTTGATAACATGTTTCAATTCAATTGTAAAAGTAAATTGCACATTATTCCAGAACGTCTTGAAATTGTCACAACCTCAACTTATTGAAATCTAAGAGTTAGTCACGGTTTGTTTCTTCACCATTTACCAGTTACAGTATTACTGACTAGAGCTCTGTGAAAACCTCACTAGTTTACTTGAAATTCTTAATATGAGTATTCAATCACTACCGGTATGTATTCTAATATTTTAAATAAATAAATAACTTTTGACAAATTGTATTCATTTTATTCAATATGCATACTTACAGTGTATCACGTTCGCTACAACACAAATAGAGAAAAAAAATGAATGCGAAATAATATGAATTATTGTAATGATCGAATTACAGTGAATATTTTTCAAATCGTGTTAACTGAATGATCTAACGAATAGGATTAGTTGTTGTGTATCCATCCATTTATTGAATGACGCAAACAAATACAATATTCAGAAAAGAAAAAACAAGTAGTCAAAACTCAAATAGTGCAAATAGGTGATGTCCATTTTAATTTTAAAAACCAATCAATTAATCTGGAAATTCCACATCTTGAATAATTATCTACAATAAGTTGCTTATTTGTCATTCGACTCTCAGGTCACAGACTAGATATAAGACAGATATTCTGAGCAATCCATGTAATGCATCTGAGCATCTATGTAATCAGTTCCACTCTAATTCGCGTCGTTCGGCAAAAAGATAATTCGCGTCGTTCGGCAAAAAGAAAATGTTCAAAATAAAAATTTGCTCAAAAGTTTGGTACAAACTACGTTATCACTAGTATTGTATTACTAAATCATTGTCAATTGTCCTTTTCCTGGAAAACTCAGTTCAGACGTGCTTTCCGTTTCATTGGTCTTCTGAGTGAAGAAGGAAGATGAAGAAGGAAATAGACTCAATTGAAGCTCATCTGATTGCGCTCAATGATGCGTTCAAGTGAAACAATTCAACGCAATCTCACTTCAAATCGATTTGAATTATGTGATTGTTCTGATTAGAGTTGCTTCAATAACAAAATGTGTTGTTAGACATCACCGAGGAATCTAGAATACAAATTTATATTCATAAAATAGACTACGTATTCTTGATTCCTTGGACATCACCATTGTGAGAATTTCTTTTTCAGCATTAGCTGAATGGGAAGCTTTCATAGTACAGTATTTATGAGGAATGCTGACTGAACTATAGTAGAGACACTATGGTAGAGTATGATACATTACAACTCTTCTCGATTATATTCAAGAAACCATTCAGTCAATTCAAAATCAGTAGACCACTCAGCTCATGGCGAATGAACCTAGTGTCACAAGAACACCACAGCACAGCTTATCAATACACAACACAATTCAACTTGACATAACACAAATAATCAGTTAAATACTGTAAAATTAAGACACAGATTCAACCGAATACAACGAAAAATATTACAAGACAACACAAACCAAGTTGATATTGACCAATCTGTCCCCGTTTAGTATCAAGATCAAAATTTTCTAGTATCAAGTAGGTATAAAAATTATGTTTCTCTTTTCTCATTATCATTATCAACTCCTCATCCTCTCTCTACTTTATATCCTCCCTTTTTCATCTCTATAATATTGGCTCCACCTCCTCTATTTCCTACACTGTCACTATTTCTACTTCTCTCCTCTCGTCATTATATGAACATTGCATCCAAATCAAAAGTTATTCTTTTCCATTAGTCAACAACATCCACTTTATTCATAGCCGAGAGCTTTCTTCCATCATCAAATGCACCACTCTTATGAATAAAACTACATCAGCCTTCCCGCACAATGTTAAAATTATAATGCTTTTTCAAATATTGAAACAGCAGACAGCTCTTTTCAAGCACATTTTCCTGACAGAAAAATTAAATGCAAATCCCATTCTGGAAGCTTCCACAATATTTTTACAACGTTGTTCTACGCAGCGATGCCATTTTGTTCAACTTTACTCAAGCGCGAGATCCAAAATTCTGTTTGAAAACATTTTTGTTTGGAAAATTCTCTTGTGCTCAGCGTGGGTGTTTGTTAGAGGAGGGAAGAGAAAAATCGTTCTACACAGGATGAGAACGTGAAATGGAGCTCGAAATGCAAACAATGTATTTCATTGGCTATTTTCCCTAATTGAGAACATCCACACCAGAATATTAATTTGAAAAATATAGCGTATTACTTTATTAGTATTCCCCAACTGCTTTGCTTGGAACTGGAGCAAAATCCAACCATTTCATTCTGTGAATAATTGAAAATGACAGAATAAACATTAATGGGAAATAGGAAAATCTTGTGCTCTGAAACTTCTATCTTCATGATTCTGTAATTATACTTCAATTATGCTGCAATCATTTTGAAGTATTTCATGACTGCAGAGACAAGTAGCCAAATACGTTTAATAAATAGAAGTGATAGAAGTGAAAGTGAAGCTTCATCAATTATTATTATTATCTAATCATTGTAAATATTATGTGAATAAAAATAAGTAATTTTAATATGAATATTTACTGGAGAGAATCTGCCATCCCACAATCGAAATATAATGAAGATATAACAAGATTTATTCAGACAAAACAAACTGAGTACCTATAACTACTTCAATTTTTCCAACAGAGTTTTTCTCACGGAGACTTGATTCCTTATCATCCAAGAACAAAATATACTTTCAAACTTTATTTTTTTTCAAACAATTTGTCAATTGACAGGTTCAAATTTGAAACGTATATAAATTCTCTCCATACTGCCAATAGGAATGAATCGTAATAAAGAAGCTTAGCACAACACACTTGATAACTGAAACTTGGATGTGTTCAAAATGAATTTTTCTCACACTTCCCTGTCAATACAGAACGCAATAAGAGGATTGAGAGGTTATAAACGGTAGAGTTGGATCACACGTTCACATCAATCTGCACATGTTCGCGATTTTTGGAAACGTCGCTGAAAATGCAATATCTGGATCTGCTCGTGATAAAATTGGAATCTGCATTGCTCAGTGAATCACTGGATGAAATTCTTCTGAATTCCAAACTTCTCATTTCAATCTCTGGAAAAGTTCCACTTGCAGACTTGTCCCTTCTATTGCAAATCGTATGTATTTGTTTATTAAATTGCATTTCTCCATCTCTTGAAAAACGTCACTATGACTAAAAACAATCAACTATGACCTCCAGTTATACACAAAACAAAACCATTTTGATATACGTTGTTATTCACACTGTAAATCCAAAAAGTCAGTAAATAGATCCCTTGTACGTTTGTACCTTGCAGGAAACATAAATTTTCATTCCTGTTACACAGCCGACATTTAATCCCAGCTATCGGAAAAATCACAGTCATAAACCACCATTGGAGATCGAGTTTGTACAGTCAACAAGTAAATGTGAACGGAGATCGAAATACAGTCTTCAAATATAGATCTATATCATATACGAGATATAAATCGAGTAGCTTGTTACTGTATTTGCTACAATGTGAGTAACAAAACTGAGTCGTAAAGAAGCATTAAAACAGCAGCCTGATTTATAACTGAAGCATTTCATAAGTCTAGTAATTTACTTCATTCATTCACAGACCTGTGGCAACAGCTTATTGGAAATTGTCGTTGACTGGGAGAAAACTGTATTCGAGAGGGAAAAGAGAGCTGGAGAAAAGAACATAAGATAAAGAAGAAAGGAAGGATCAAAGAGGAGGAGAAAGGATAGAGAAGGTGTGAGGATGGGAAAGAAGTGGTTTATAAATATGAAATGACTTTGTAAAACCTATTTGGTAAAGTGAGTGGAATAAAAGTGAAGATTTCCGGAGGATAGTTGGAGAATGAATAAGAATTTAAGGAGGAATAAGAATTCAAAGCTTACGGCATCAAGTGATGGAGGAATAAAAAAATGAATAAGGATTCAATGAAGGAATAAGGGATGGGTAAAAACTTGAATGATAAGGAATCCAAGAATAGGAAGGAATTCAAGGATTAGGTTTTTGTGAGAGGTCTGTAAAATATTGTGGAAACAAGTTATTTTCTTCTAGTGCTTATCAAGGAAATTATGAATGGAACTCTTTGTCACTAATATATTAATGATGAATCGTTTCCAATTTCTACAAAGAACTGATTAGTTCCAGATAGTAGATGTATTATCATTATAAGAAAAAAACAGATTCAAAACATTTTTAGCGTCCAATAAAAATTGAACAGCTCTAGCAATTAAATGGACTGTGCACAAATATGTCTAGTAAAAGTCCTATGGGAAGATTCACTGTAAACTATTAGCATTCCATATAAATAACATCTATAAGAAGAATTCAACCAATTATGACAGTTCATAGTGAATCTCACCATTGAGTAGGCCTATTTCGATAGTAGTTATATTTCGCTAAAGAGGAGGCCGATTACAGTAGAATATTTTGTAACGCACGATTTCCGAAATCTGCCAGTCATGCTTGAACAACCATAACAGAGTGATGTCTGCAACTTATCATCATTTTTTGTTCCATTCACTTCTTTCTGACAGATGGATGTCTTTATTTCTTCCCATTCATATTTTACTTCACAATGACTATTGAGGCCGTTTGCACAGTGCCAGATTCAACGGAATCTATCTTTGAACTGGATTTAATCCTTAAATAGAATCCTTAGACAGTCTCGTTTGTTGTAATATGGTTCATTTTGACTATGAGCCACCAGGTGAGTCAATGTAGTTCAAGTTTTTACTGTGCAAACAGTGTTGAGTGTCTCAAAGTATCTGACAAAAATGTCTTTTTGAGTTCCGACAGTTCTTTTAGTTATTAAATGAATAGGATTTTCTATCTACTGATAGTTACAATCAAAGAGAATTAGGAATTCTAATTTGCATGCTATTATTGTTCATAGTAGGTTTATTCATTTATTTGGTTAGCACAAACAATACAATAATCGAAAAAGAAGAAACAGACTATTGCCTAAAACTTTTCCAATTTACTAATTTAGTTTCAATATATATAATATTTTTCTATGATTACAATGGACAGTTTCAATGGTTTCACCTGTTATTGGACTGAATATCTAATAACAGTTTGTTGTGAGCAATAGTTTAGAAAAAGTTTTCCAGCCCTTTTTATTGGGACCCTGTTATGAGAATAATGATGGACAAACCTGAATTTGTTACATATTTACCGTATTCCGTTCGTAACTATTCAGTTACGGTGATATCATGATAGATATCCATTGAGAAACACTTCAATGTTTGTAAAAGAAAAAGAAATCGCTGTTCCCTGGCCAGGGAATTTCTTTTTTTACAATTATTTCTTTTTCCTTTACAAACATTGAAGTGTTTCTCAATGGATATCTATCATGATATCACCGTAACTGAATAAATAAATTAAACAAGTAAATTAAATTCTATTGTCAGGCAGTCAAGGAAGGACAAGCCAAACCAAATGCCAAATACACTGAACATAGAGTAAACAATTAAGATTACATATTGATTACATTTGTTATTATTTTATTAGTGATTATTTTTATATTCTTATCATTACAATAAATGTTACTTATAAAGGTTACATTAGTATTTCCAAAGAAATAAGTCAATATTAATAAGTCAAACGATCAATAAATCGTCAAACCTCAAACATTCTTAACTTTGAAATTTTCAAAAAACTTCTGTAATCCGTCAGAATCATTTTTTGGGAAAGTGAAAAACTAGTTTACAATTGTTACATAGGTAGGCTATCTGCTATTTGATTGTCCCACCAGATATATGAAATAAATATGAATATATTACTGTAATATTGTATACAATATACGGTAATGAGAAATATAGACATCACCAAAAAGTCAATGCAGGACTCCACTTCAATTAATATCGTACCCCAATAAATACGGTAAGATTCAGTGATGAATTATTATTCATTTTTTTGTAAATAGTTTTTAACTTTCAAATCATATTAACATTACATGAGTTTATCAACCTGACTACTACCAGTAGAGAACCGTACGACATTCTCTGAAGTGAAGTGCACTTCGAGATCCTGAAAAAAGGAAAAAAGAGAAAGAAAAACGAAAAAAAACTCAGTTACAATCACAGATTTGTGATCAATCATCATCAAGACGACTTTTTGCCCAATGAAAGTGAGTGTGATTCTACATTTAGTGAGAGAGGTGAATGTCATTCATTCCTTAACAACAAAAACAAGAGAGGATGTGAACAGGGTGATAGAAAGAAATAGGAGAAGATGGAAAAGAAAAAGGCAAGGTGATGGGAGGACCATGAGAAAGATAAAGACAGGCAATGGAAACTTTTTAGGCAGAAAACCAATTTTGGAAAAGCGTTTGACAAATGACTCTTTTTCGGAATGTTCAGATGTAATGAAATAGCAAAGAATTGGAAGAGGATGAGTGGAGAATGAGAAGGAAGAAGGTAGGATGAAGGAGAGTTTTGTAAATTGGTTGAATCTGATCTGTTCTATGAAAAGAAGAACTGGAGGTAAGTCCAAATGATTTGGCGGTACAGTCAGCCACTCCAATTAGAAAAAGGAATCACGGTTCAGAGGTGCACTTGTTTTATAGTGCGATTCACTGATAACTGTCAGCATTAGTTTCATGAGAAGCATTGATCCTATTCATGAGAAATGTTGACAATGTGTCATCATAGTTGCTTGTTTCGAGGCTCTTGAGAAGTGACAAAGAAAAAGTAATTTCCTTGTAATGAGAAAAAGAGACCAGAGAAAGAAATTGGTGAGAGAACTAGTTGGCTAGAAAATGGCTCAATCTAGGGAATGTATGTGAGTTAGTTGAGAATTTTTTTGGATTAGAGTAAATTTTCCTAGTATATTAGTGGAATAGTGCTTGGATATTGTCAGAGTATTCGAAGTGGAAAAGTGCTTGGATATCGTCAGTATATTTGATAAAAATGGGAGAATAAAATTGGGTAGTGGGAACCTCACGATGAAGTTTGAGATTATTATTAAACTTGATTAGAAGAGTTGTTTATAATTTTACTGATATTGGAAAATTATAAAATCGAACCAAAATTGTTATCAGTTATCAACTGGAATATAAGGAATTTGATCTGCAAAAGATCTTCTCGACTGCAAGAGAGCCAAGTACAAGGAATATCGTATAATTATACAATCCAATTTTAGTCACTAATTAACAATGGGTAAATCAATTATCAATCAGTTACCTAATTTTCCTAATTAGATTTCAATCATTTCACAAGTTCATTGTTCTAAATATCATCTACGTCATCGAGGTGTCTACATCTCTAAAATTAATGACAAAACCTTACCATAAATAGATAAAGAGTAATGAAATACTGTATTCATTCGCTTGATCTCCATTTGATTTCAATTTGATATCCATTCACCTAATTACCCAAATTGAAATGAGATTGTCTCGAATATCATTTACGCCATAATCAATTATGACAAGGTTCCCCTTTCACAAGTCCATCGTACGCAATATGACAACAAACATAAATTGTTCTTCTTAATTACAATTACAAACATGATATCAAATTATCTCCTTAATCAATCTTGGGTTACTGCAAGAGATAGCATTGTATGATTGTTACATAAAAATTGTTTTGCCTGATGCAATCAATGTAGCAGTTAAGCTATGAGAAGATTACCGACATTCATAACAATGTAGGATTTATTTAATGTATACATGTCATGTATACGATTCATGTGTGGAGCATTATTGTAATATGGATGTTGATTTGAATACTTGGGAAATGAGTAGAAGCATAGAGTAAAAAATAGTTCATTATATGGTAGAAGGTACTTGGACGTACTGTACTACGAATAGATTATTACTATTGCGCTATTGCCTTAGGTAAGGAAAGTATTGCTTTCCGAAAAAATTGAGGTACCCCAATTTCTAAATTTCTATACGTTCCAAGGTCCCCTGAATCCATAAAAGTGGTTTTTGGGTATTGGTCTGTAGGCTATGTGTGTGTGTATGAGTGTATGTGCGGCCATGTACACGATATCTCATCTCCCAATTAACGGAATGACTTGAAATTTGGAACTTAAGGTCCAACCCTATAAGGATCCGACACGAACAATTTCGATCAAATGCAATTCAAGATGGCGGCTAAAATGACGAAAATGGTGTCAAAAACAGGGTTTTTCACGATTTTCTCAAAAACGGCTCCAACGATTTTGATGAAACTCATACCTAAAATAGTTATTGGTAAGCTCTATCAAGATCAACTGCCATAAGTCCCATATCCGTAAAAATTTCAGGAGCTCCGCCTCATCTATGCAAAGTTTGATTTTAGATTCCCGATTATCAGGCTTCAAATACAATATAAACAAAAAATTTCTAGTGGATAATAACATTGAGCATGAAAATCTCTAAAATTTATGTTCAGTAACATTTTCACCTAAAATTGAAAATAAACTCGAAATTCGAGAAAATGTGATTATTTAGTTGCAAACTTTTGGCAACTGTTAATTCTATTAAATCATTTACTATGAAGGGATAGCAGACCTCGTGTGTCTCCAGCGTTATTGTCCTGTCACCAGCTGGCTCAGATCTTTGAATAGTAGACTTGAGATGCGCGTGAACACTATGCGTGTCAGGTGATCAATTTTCATAACGGCAAGGAAAGTTGTGTGAGTGCGCCACACCAGATTTTTTACTTTCCTTGCCCTATTACCATAGGTAAGGAAAGTATTGCTTTTCGAAAAAAAATTGAGGTACCCCAATTTCTAAATTTCTATACGTTCCAAGGTCCCCTGAATCCATAAAAGTGGTTTTGGGTATTGGTCTGTAGGCTATGTGTGTGTGTATGAGTGTATGTGCGGCCATGTACACGATATCTCATCTCCCAATTAACGGAATGACTTGAAATTTGGAACTTAAGGTCCAACCCTATAAGGATCCGACACGAACAATTTCGATCAAATGCAATTCAAGATGGCGGCTAAAATGACGAAAATGGTGTCAAAAACAGGGTTTTTCACGATTTTCTCAAAAACGGCTCCAACGATTTTGATGAAACTCATACCTAAAATAGTTATTGGTAAGCTCTATCAAGATCAACTGCCATAAGTCCCATATCCGTAAAAATTTCAGGAGCTCCGCCTCATCTATGCAAAGTTTGATTTTAGATTCCCGATTATCAGGCTTCAAATACAATATAAACAAAAAATTTCTAGTGGATAATAACATTGAGCATGAAAATCTCTAAAATTTATGTTCAGTAACATTTTCACCTAAAATTGAAAATAAACTCGAAATTCGAGAAAATGTGATTATTTAGTTGCAAACTTTTGGCAACTGTTAATTCTATTAAATCATTTACTATGAAGGGATAGCAGACCTCGTGTGTCTCCAGCGTTATTGTCCTGTCACCAGCTGGCTCAGATCTTTGAATAGTAGACTTGAGATGCGCGTGAACACTATGCGTGTCAGGTGATCAATTTTCATAACGGCAAGGAAAGTTGTGTGAGTGCGCCACACCAGATTTTTTACTTTCCTTGCCCTATTACCATAGGTAAGGAAAGTATTGCTTTTCGAAAAAAATCAAGGTACCCCAATTTCTAAATTTCTATACGTTTTAAGGTCCCCTGAGTCCGAAAAAGTGATTTTTTAGATTAGTAAAAGCAATTGAGAGTAAGTAAAAGTTATCAAGTGATCAAAGATTATTAATGTTCGTAGGATCATCAATCCTTCTTCGTGTATGGACATCAATATTATTGTACTATAATAGTAGCTAGGTAATTAGCTAACCTTTGACGGCATTTGGGTTATTGTCATTCAGATATCTTGACTAATTAAAATCTTGTTAGCATGGTAATGTTTAAAGTTTCAACTAAGTGATAACAAGTTATACTTTGGGCATGATAATTTATTTCGATTAACCTATAGACTACAGAGCATTACAGGGTTTAATGATACTCGGGAATTTTAGAGTGAGTATGAAAAAAATTCAACAGTGGTCAATGAAACTTAAATTTTATAGTGAAGAAGTATTCTCGATAAATTCAATAAATGTTATGAAGAACACAAAACTTCACATTAAAACATCAGGATTTCAGTTCAGTTGTGCTTTTGTGCTTAATTTCTGTGAAGTCATTCAACTCAGCAGACCTTGTGGCTTGAAAAAGAAATGGATTATTGTAGCTTTGAAGGTCACCTTACCGGATAATTTCATCCAGTCGACCACAGCGTTAGGAAAAACAATTTTACTTTATTATATTCTAAATTCAAGGACCTGTTTTTGTGTGATTCTCCAATAACCTTCATCTAGGACATGAAGAAGCTCAAAGAAGAATGGAATTACTTGGATTCTTTGATAGAAAAATGAGGAAATTTGTTATATCTTCAAGCTCAGTGTTCCTGTAATGTCAATTTTCCGCCTGTTTGATTCGATAAACGTCTATTCTTTTGTGATCAGGAAAATGTGCAAATGAACTTGTTCCATCTAGGCCTACATTGTGTCATGTACATTGACTTTGTAGGATGAGTTCTGAAAAGGTCTCCACAGTTGCTATGTATTTGAATAAATTATGAATGATTTCTCTCCCTGATGAGTGATTTTTTACTAGACATTTTACTATACTTCAAGTTTAATCTACAAGGATAATAAATTGTAAAGAGTAAAATTGGTTTCACGAAAGTTAGTCATCACATAAAATTATAATAGACTAGTTTTTTCTTTGAATGTTTGTCAACTCCATTCAGGAAAAAAGTAAAGAAGGAAACAATTTTATTGTTATTTGAGGAAACAAAACTAAACCAAGCTATTCCCCGATGACAAACTATTTCTATTAGAAAATTCCTGTTCTTCATTCACAGTAAAAAGAAAAGTTCGAAACTGGTTCATTATCTATCAGTGGAAATTTCATGTTTCCTACTAAATTTCATTGTGAAATTCCTTGTTTCCTACTACTACAAATAATCATTATTAATTTTTACAGTGATTGTACGAGAAGATAATCCGGGAAAGTAATTGTTTTGCAAATTGAAAGATTTCTAGTTACTACTGTATCTAAAATCTTTATACTAATCAAACTCATGATAAAATTTACATGATGGATGCAAACAAATATTCTTCTACAGGCAATACAGTTTTAAATCATTGAAAAAGTCTTAATTCAACAAAAGTTATTATAGAATAGTATCGACCTTCATCATTGAAAGAAAGCTGAGCTATGTAAAGCTATAGTTTGTAACTATGAAAAACATACCGTAGTAATTGTAGTCTTGATATTCGTTAATTTTGTTCTGTGAAGACTTCAATCATCTTTATTAATAATATTATTTTTATTTTCCAGGTATGTCACTAGTGATCAATCAACTATGAGAATATCACTCGAAGTCTGAAGTAAGTTTCGGAATTTCTTAATACTCTGAAAACATAAGCAGGCTACAAAGGTTTTCACGACTTCTCTGCAGTATTGAAATTTTTTTCTGAATTCACAATCTAGTGTCTAATGTTCACATCAGGCAGATTGTGAAATTAGTGTGCCTGCTTTACCTATAATTTTCTTCCTTGTGAATGCAGTCAATACACTCTATTTAAGACTTGGATCACCTCGAATGCCTCAGATTACCACGAGAAAAGTTTAGACATTCTCTTATCAAGAATTTATTTATTAATTGTACAAATGACACTAAACTATAACTAACATTTATAGGGGAACAATTCGGCGTACCTCCAGCTATTTCTCAATTGTCTTATATATAAAATTATAGTGAATTGAAATAGCCAATATTAGCCAATAATACTGGGGTGAGTTATATTATAATATGACTAGCCGTCAGGCTCGCTTCGCTCGCCATATCCGTCTACCCAGGGGGCTCCGCCCCCTGGACCACCAACTGGATCGTCAAAGATGAGATCAGCAGGCTCGCTTCACTCGCCTGCATTTTTCATTTGAGTATTTTTATCATATGTTAGGACAATCTAGTCGGGGTCCAGACTAAACGTCTGGCTAAACGGATATGGCGAGCGAAGCGAGCCTGACGGCTAGTAATATAATATTCCCAGGATTGAAGTAGCAGTGCCCAATCAATTTTTCCGCGATAAATGCATTTAAATCTTCAACTTGGTGCCAACCTAACAGTCAACTCAACTTAATGCCAACCTGACAAAATTATTAATTTAGTTGCCATTTCACAAGTTCATTGTTCTAAATATCATCTACGTCATCGAGGTGTCTACATCTCTAAAATTAATGATATAACCTTACCATAAATAGATAAAGAGTAATGAAATACTGTATTCATTCACTTGATTTCCATTCTATTCCAATTTGATATCCATTCACCTAATTACCCAAATTGAAATGAGATTGTCTCGAATATCATTTACGCCATAATCAATTATGACAAGGTTCCCCTTTCACAAGTCCATCGTACGCAATATGACAACAAACATAAATTGTTCTTCTTAATTACAATTACAAACATGATATCAAATTATCTCCTTAATCAATCTTGGGTTACTGCAAGAGTTAGCATTGTATGATTGTTACATAAAAATTGTTTTGCCTGATGCAATGTAGCAGTTAAGCTATGAGAAGATTACCGACATTCATAACAATGTAGGATTTATTTAATGTATACATGTCATGTATACGATTCATGTGTGGAGCATTATTGTAATATGGATGTTGATTCGAATACTTGGGAAATGAGTAGAAGCATAGAGTAAAAAATAGTTCATTATATGGTAGAAGGTACTTGGACGTACTGTACTACGAATAGATTATTACTATTGCGCTATTGCCATAGGTAAGGAAAGTATTGCTTTCCGAAAAAATTAAGGTACCCCAATTTTTAAATTTCTATACGTTTCAAGGTCCCCTGAGTCCATGAAAGTGGTTTTTGGGTATTGGTCTGTAGGCTATGTATGTGTGTATGAGTGTATGTGCGTCTGTGTACACGATATCTCATCTCCCAATTAACGGAATGACTTGAAATTTGGAACTTAGGGTCCTACCCATATAAGGATCCGACACTAACAATTTCGATCGAATGCATTTCAAGATGGCGGCTAAAATGGTGTCAAAAACAGGGTTTTTCGCGATCTTCTCAAAAACGGCTCCAACGATTTTGATCAAACTCATACCTAAAATAGTTATTGGTAAGCTCTATCAAGATCAACTGCCATAATCCGTAAAAATTTCAGGAGCTCCGCCTCATCTATGCAAAGTTTGATTTTAGATTCTCTATTATCAGGCTTCAAATACAATATAAACAAAAAAATTATAGTGGATAATAACATTGAGCATGAAAATCTCTAAAATTTATGTTCAGTAACATTTTCACCTAAAATTGAAAATAAACTCGAAATTCGAAAAAATGTGATTATTCAGTTGCAAACTGTTAATTCTATTAAATCATTTACTATGAAGGGATAGCAGACCTCGTGTGTCTCCAGCGTTATTGTCCTGTCACCAGCTGGCTCAGATCTTTGAATAGTAGACTTGAGATGCGCGTGAACACTATGCGTGTCAGGTGATCAATTTTCATAACGGCAAGGAAAGTTGTGTGAGTGCGCCACACCAGATTTTTTACTTTCCTTGCCCTATTACCATAGGTAAGGAAAGTATTGCTTTCCGAAAAAAATTAAGGTACCCCAATTTCTAAATTTCTATACGTTTTAAGGTCCCCTGAGTCCGAAAAAGTGATTTTTTAGATTAGTAAAAGCAATTGAGAGTAAGTAAAAGTTATCAAGTGATCAAAGATTATTAATGTTCGTAGGATCATCAATCCTTCTTCGTGTATGGACATCAATATTATTGTACTATAATAGTAGCTAGGTAATTAGCTAACCTTTGACGGCATTTGGGTTATTGTCATTCAGATATCTTGACTAATTAAAATCTTGTTAGCATGGTAATGTTTAAAGTTTCAACTAAGTGATAACAAGTTATACTTTGGGCATGATAATTTATTTCGATTAACCTATAGACTACAGAGCATTACAGGGTTTAATGATACTCGGGAATTTTAGAGTGAGTATGAAAAAAATTCAACAGTGGTCAATGAAACTTAAATTTTATAGTGAAGAAGTATTCTCGATAAATTCAATAAATGTAATGAAGAACACAAAACTTCACATTAAAACATCAGGATTTCAGTTCAGTTGTGCTTTTGTGCTTAATTTCTGTGAAGTCATTCAACTCAGCAGACCTTGTGGCTTGAAAAAGAAATGGATTATTGTAGCTTTGAAGGTCACCTTACCGGATAATTTTCATCCAGTCGACCACAGCGTTAGGAAAAACAATTTTACTTTATTATATTCTAAATTCAAGGACCTGTTTTTTGTGTGATTCTCCAATAACCTTCATCTAGGACATGAAGAAGCTCAAAGAAGAATGGAATTACTTTGATTCTTTGATAGAAAAATGAGGAAATTTGTTATATCTTCAAGCTCAGTGTTCCTGTAATGTCAATTTTCCGCCTGTTTGATTCGATAAACGTCTATTCTTTTGTGATCAGGAAAATGTGCAAATGAACTTGTTCCATCTAGGCCTACATTGTGTCATGTACATTGACTTTGTAGGATGAGTTCTGAAAAGGTCTCCACAGTTGCTATGTATTTGAATAAATTATGAATGATTTCTCTCCCTGATGAGTGATTTTTTACTAGACATTTTACTATACTTCAAGTTTAATCTACAAGGATAATAAATTGTAAAGAGTAAAATTGGTTTCACGAAAGTTAGTCATCACATAAAATTATAATAGACTAGTTTTTTCTTTGAATGTTTGTCAACTCCATTCAGGAAAAAAGTAAAGATGGAAACAATATTATTGTTATTTGAGGAAACAAAACTTAACCAAGCTATTCCCCGATGACAAACTATTTCTATTAGAAAATTCCTGTTCTTCATTCACAGTAAAAAGAAAAGTTCTGATTCTGGTTCATTATCTCTCAGTGGAAATTTCATGTTTCCTACTAAATTTCATTGTGAAATTCCTTGTTTCCTACTATTACAAATAATCATTATTAATTTTTTACAGTGATTGTACGAGAAGATAATCCGGGAAAGTAATTGTTTTGCAAATTGAAAGATTTCTAGTTACTACTGTATCTAAAATCTATATACTAATCAAACTCATGATAAAATTTCCATGATGGATGCAGAAAATATTCTTCTACAGGCATACAGTTTAGAATCGTTGAAAAAGTCTTAATTCAACAAAAGTTATTATAGAATAGTATCGACCTTCATCATTGAGAGAAAGCTAAGTTATGTAAAGCTATAGTTTGTAACTATGAAAAACATACCGTAGTAAAGATATCTTGATATTCGTTATATTGTGTTCTGTGAAGACTTCAATCATCTCTATCAATAAT
Organism: Nilaparvata lugens; assembly: GCF_014356525.2. Classification (NCBI taxonomy): domain Eukaryota; kingdom Metazoa; phylum Arthropoda; class Insecta; order Hemiptera; family Delphacidae; genus Nilaparvata; species Nilaparvata lugens. Next base: position 54,287,010 of record NC_052507.1, read on the forward strand.
ATTATTTTTATTTTCCAGGTATGTCACTAGTGATCAATCAACTATGAGAATATCACTCAAAGTCTGAAGTAAGTTTCGGAATTTTTTAATACTCTGAAAACATAAGCAGGCTACAAAGGTTTTCACGACTTCTCTGCAGTATTGAAATTTTTTTCTTAATTCACAATCTAGTGTCTAATGTTCACATCAGGCAGATTGTGAAATTAGTGTGCCTGCTTTACCTATAATTTTCTTCCTTGTGAATGCAGTCAATACACTCTATTTAAGACTTGGATCACCTCGAATGCCTCAGATTACCACGAGAAAAGTTTAGACATTCTCTTATCAAGAATTTATTTATTAATTGTACAAATGACACTAAACTATAACTAACATTTATAGGGGAACAATTCGGGGTACCTCCAGCTATTTCTCAATTGTCTTATACATAAAATTATAGTGAATTGAAATAGCCAATATTAGCCAATAATACTGGGGTGAGTTATATTATAATATAACTAGCCGTCAGGCTCGCTTCGCTCGCCATATCCGTCTACCCAGGGGGCTCCGCCCCCTGGACCACCGACTGGATCGTCAAAGATGAGATCAGCAGGCTCGCTTCACCTGCCTGCATTTTTCATTTGAGTATTTTTATCATATGTTAGGACAATCTAGTCGGGGGTCCAGACTAAACGTCTGGCTAAACGGATATGGCGAGCGAAGCGAGCCTGACGGCTAGTAATATAATATTCCCAGGATTGAAGTAGCAGTGCCCAATCAATTTTTCCGCGATAAATGCATTTAAATCTTCAACTTGGTGCCAACCTAACAGTCAACTCAACTTAATGCCAACCTGACAAAATTATTAATTTAGTTACCAGTTAACAACTGTTTCGAAGAGGTACTCTTTCTAGATTATAGTTCCATAGTAACATATGATATGGAAATTTCAATTATAATTAAGAGATTGGGAGAAGAAGAATATACATGCTAAAAGACGAACTTTAAACCCTTGAAAACAACCCTTAGAGTTGAAATATTGCCAAAAGATTTCTTAGTGCGCCTCTAAAGGGCCAACTGAACATACCTACCAAATTTGAACGTTTTTGGTCCGGTAGATTTTTAGTTCTGCGAGTGAGTGAGTGAGTGAGTGAGTGAGTGAGTGAGTGAGTCAGTCAGTCAGTCAGTCAGTGAGTGAGTGCCATTTCGCTTGCATATATATAGATTCGTATTTTTTAAAATTAATTTAATATATGGAAATGGGTATTCAGTATGCGTACATTTTATTTCCTTAAGGATTTAACTTTTTTTAATGTGTGCTGTGTGTAGGTGATGTTGTGTTAGATACACTATTCTTGTTAAGTAGAACTAAAATTTAACATTCAAGTAATTCCTATTCATTTTCGACTTTGCCATCTGGTATATAGTGAGAGTGAGCTAAACAAATGTATTCCTGAAAACAATCATTTTCAAGAGATGACAAATATTCTGGAACTCTTGAGAATATCTGAAAACGCTACTCGTCTTCCTCAGATTGACAACTCCCTCATGTCTCCATTTCTGTGAAAACCCTGTCAAACGCTACACAAATTGGTACTCATGCTTTGAAAAAGAGGCAGTTTCTCCTCCATTTCATTCCCAGAATACTTGATGTCGAAAGGCCTTTGAGTGAATTGTTTTTCAGGAGAAAAGAAATTCTCAAGCTTCTATTTTCAGAGTAAGCTGGTAACCAAAAATCCCTGCTGCATGAAATACAACTTCAATGACGTTCCATAACTTAATTTCCAAAGGCATCGTGAATAATCAAATCAACTTCTGCCTCACAAGATTCCATTTCAAAGGCATTTTTCCCAGTAAGAAATACTCCAAACTTTTCATGCTGCCCTCCATAGCTTTATTCGCATTGTAATCAATCTCAGTGTAATTATCTCAATAATGCTAATGTGAAGTGACTTTAGTCACTGAAATTAGTGTGGATAATTTTGAGGTATTCTCAGAATCAAATAATATACTACTTATTCACTTCTGCTACACAAAACTCAATTTACATTGAAATTATTCACATTTATTTTAGATTCTTAGTAATGTTAAGAGTTAATATGGCAATTTTTTTTCGTCAAAACTCAATGTCCATATGCTTCATTCACAGAATAGGGTGCTCTCTCTGGAATTCGGTATCATCTCTTGAATCTCTCAGTTCTCCGAGAATTGTTTTTTCATTTTGATTTATTCAACGGTATCATCGAAATGTTCTCAGTTAATTAGCTACTGGCTGAATCAATTACAAGTCTTATTATTCTCATATTATCTTTGCTGTAGCTCACTCCAAACTTTCTGTTGAAGTAGTTTGTTCAATCGTTGAATGATAAGAAAGAGATGAGTTTTTAGAAAATGCAGATTTTTTTCAAATTTCGCTTCGTAGAACACTAAAAGAAAAAGCTAAGAAATATTTTTATTTCTTGAAATCAGTCTGATATCTATAGTTTATTGAGCTACCTTGAGTGATGCTAGTGAAATATACTCCAAATAAGATCTGCTTTCCAAAATTTAATATCTTAGCGTTTCAAAAGTTTTCATAGTGGAGAAAGTGTTAAATTCCTCTCATGTTATGTCACGTTTTTGAAATGTTGGAATTGAATTCTTCACATATTTATTAAGACATACCGTAGTTCGGAATTTCCACGTGTATCAATTTTCCAAGTTTGACTTTCAGCAGGCTATTTTCGGCACAATTGTGACACCTCTGTCATAATTTTAATACATCATTTGCCACAAGTGTGGCTTTCATCCTAGTTGAAGTTCATCGGTAAACATGAGCAAAAGATGAGGGCTACGATTAATATTCTAAACGTTGAGTTTACTCAACTTCGGGACTTGATCCAAGCCACAACAGCTGAATCTAAGTTGCTGCGGCTTACTGACTTTATCGTTACGTTATATTTGGAGGTTTGTTTCCCTTCCATGCTGGGAACAGAAAAATATCCATGTTCAAGATTTGATAACTTGAAAATAACAGGATACAATTAACTGAATCACTAAAACAAAGATTGTAGAAACTTCACTGTCATCTGTGAGAATTGGTTGTCTAGATTAAGAGGACTCCTGTCAGTTCAAACGGAATCTCGCTTTAGCTGAAATGACCTTTTTTCCATGTTTTTTCTCTCCTTGAAGGTATTTGATATTATTACAGAATATGATAGCAGACTTCATATTGATTGGGATTCACATTGTGAAAACACGTGTTAGCAATATTTTATTAATTGGTGATTTGTCAGAATATTTCAAAATCAACTCCCATTGGCTCTCATCATGCAAAGAAATCGCTATATGCGCTCATAAGTCTTCAAATTGTGATAAGTGAAATTCTACGATACTGATTTTCCATTAACTTTAGCATAGCAACAAAAGTACTGCCCTTCCATTGGCTTGCAGCTCGAGATGGTTAAGTATCCTCTAACTGAACTACCATTGGCTGTCATCATGACGGCGAAATCGCTACTCTCTTATAGGTTCTCTTTCATTCAACTTTCATAGACTATCACCATATCAACCAGTGTCCTCCTCTCACATTGGCTTGCAGCTTATGATTGGTTAAACTCTCTCCAACTCAACTCTCATTGGATATGAAAATATAATTTTTATGGTTTTTAGAAATTTAGGCTTGATAATTGAAAGAATAAAATCATTTTTGACAATATGGACCTACCGTCCGAATGTGAATATTTCTTATATATTTGGTTTTGAAACATCCAAATTTAAAAATCTACTTTCTGAAAATATTTTTGAACTAATGAACATTTTGTGAACTAAAGAACTACAAGACAATGTATTTCGGACTATGAATTTAACCTTATCTAAATAAAGGGGAGGAATAGCACAACGTTACCTTTACCTTTCCTCTCCCATTTTAATGATGTACTTGTAAGAAATAAGGAATAAAGGTTAACAGAGAACATGTGAACGTTTCTACATGATAAGTGAAATAGATGAACAAAGAATAACTCAACTTTGGAATAATCGATAGACTACGGCATCGATGACCAAAGAAAAATTGTAACTATACTCAGTACAAAATATCTTTTGACTTGGAGGAATATGCGGCGCAGAGAAATTATGGGAGATCTGCCAATCATAGTGAAGGATAGAGTCATATGTGAAAGCGCAGTTGCTAATTTGTCTATTAGTGTCAGTCGACTGGATGCTTCCAGAGAGGAAACTCCGTGAGTTCAACTTGAGCGCTTAAATACTCACTATAAATTAGATAATGTTGCTTGTTCAGAACGGCAACTTCGCCGCCGTTGTATCCCTACCTCTGTATGCCTTCTCTGCTGCGCATGTCCCTCCCAAGTCCAAAGTAATTTTGTATGGAGTATAATTTACTTCAACTTGCGTGGACATGTAGATCTGATGGTGTTAATGGGTAATACGACTCACCTGTACCGGTGAGAGCCACATATTCCAACTAAAGGCTGGACTGATACGTTTGGATAAATAAACTGTATTTGAAAATATAATTTAGTATAATTATATATTCAGTAAATAATTTATATACTTGTTCAAAAGTTTATAATTTAGAATATCTCAACTGAATTTTCAATGTTAATGAATTAATATAATATTTTATTTGTTGTTCATAACAAATAACAAAAAAGTATTCTTGATCTGAATTGTAGTGCTAGAGGGCACCACTAATCTCACTTACACATTCAATTTAACCGTGATTAAATGACGGTGAAATGCAACAAGAACTAATGAATATAATTTAGAATATCTCAACTGAATTTTCAATGTTAATGAATTAATATAATATTTTATTTGTTGTTCATAACAAATAACAAAAAAGTATTCTTGATCTGAATTGTAGTGCTAGAGGGCACCACTAATCTCACTTACACATTCAATTTAACCGTGATTAAATGACAGTGAAATGCAACAAGAACTAATGAATATAATTTAGAATATCTCAACTGAATTTTCAATGTTAATGAATTAATATAATATTTTATTTGTTGTTCATAACAACTAACAAAAAATTATTCTTGATCTGGAATGCAGTGCTAGAGGACTAATCTCAGTTACACATTCAATTCAACCGTGATTAAATGACGGTGAAATGCAAAAAGAACCAATGGAAGAAGCGTATGACGTTCTTTGATCAATGATTAATCATAGTTCGAATTTAATAGTTTTACTTTCATCCAAGCTTTTGTCTCAATAATCCCTCACTTATCCAGTGGCGTCTGTGAACTCTTGCCACTACAGGTATACCTGTACAGTATGTAGTTGTACATATAGTGTAATGAGAAAGCTGATTAAACCATGCAATGATCCCATCAGAGCTTCCTATTGTGTATTGGTATCGGCCTTTGTGCGTTACCGTTATTTTACTGCGATTTTCAGCCTAATTTGAAACAGTATTTTACAAAATCTTGCATAATGAATAAATAATGAACGCTGGGATCCAGTTGCGTAGATCCGGTCTGAAATTTAGTAATTATAGTAGTTTTTACAGTATAGTTTCTATAGCTATATAGAACGATATTCAGTCACCGCGTTTTACGCGAAAGGAAATTCTAAATAGCTCACCTATATACTCACTATTCTATACATAAGTATGTAAACGAAAGTATATAGCAGAAACGAATAGCCTACAGTTAAGTAGAGGTCGCAGGCTGTTAGTCAAATCTGTGCACTTGTCTTTTATTTCAGGCTTTTTAGGCTCCGGATTTGAAGGCTCAAGCCTGAATGAACTACTGAGCTGTATATTCGTATCTTTAGGCTCTTTTTCCGTACTCTTCAATATTGCATAAATGCAAGAGAATGAACTAGTTGCGGATTAAGTTATGATAATATCATAATGATGATGATGATTGTGTTGAAATTTAGGTCGGATGTCTTATTTGGTAATATTATTGTTGTATAGCATCCAGATTTGAATTGGAGCGTAGATAGGATGAATAATATGACAGGTTTGCAATGATTTTAGTATAATAAATCAACCTAAATAGACTAGTAGTTCTGTGAACAGTATACCTCACGCAGTATTCTCATCCACAAGTACCTGATTGAAACTATAGACCTTATGAAAATAGACTGGCTTCTCCACACATCTGTGTAATCACTTGTCAGCTGATTTATGATGAATAATTCTATAGTCTGATTTTTATCTAATATTGGCGTATGAAGAAGGCTCCTTTTTCCTTTTATATTATCCTTGAAATGCAAAATTTCCAAAAACCTTGTATATACGTCGACGCGCAATTAAAAAAGGAACATACCTGTCAAATTTCATGAACATCTATTAGGCCGGTTACAGAGCTCGACCGACCGTCAGTGCGTACGTCAGTCGCGCTTGTCTTTTACATAGAGTTTTCATGTATCCGTACAGAGCAGGACTGACGGCACGCACGCGCACGGTCAGGACCATGACCATCAGGACCATTCGATCGCGTTTTATACAGCGTACGAATACCATCGGTCGAGCTCGTGCGCATCCGTTCCATCGGTCGACTGGCCCGCTATTGAAACAAACAGAATCTTTCAGAGCTGTACTGATCAGTAGCCCGATCGCAACATAACTAATGTTACCTCTGCCCGACAATCAGCTGATATTCAATTGAATAGCATAATGAATGAATTCAATTAATAGTGTCATATTTGAATTCAGAGTTTTTCTATACATTTCTTCAATCATTTCTAAATTTTTTATTGAAAAAATCATATATTTTTAATATTATCTACATTTATTTGATCCGTAGCTTAAATTGACAGCAAATATTCCCAATGGTGATACAAGCTCGAAATAACTCATCAAAATTTCTGATGGAGATTCTGAGGTAGTTGAAAAATGTATCTTCACCCCTAGCAATGATGTAAATCTTTTTCTATTTTTTGAATCTCTACTGTTTCTAAAATATTCAATAGCCTGCTTTTAGGACAAAAGTGCAGAGCATACCACAGCCTGGAAAACGGGTAATATTAATTCAAATTTTGCAGACCATCTATTATATTAAACTGAATGGACACAGTTTTGACCCAAAAAACAATACCGACATACTGCACTTTTGTCCTAAAAGCAGGCTATTGAATATTTTAGAAACAGTAGAAATTCAAAAAATAGAAAAAGACAGTTCAATAACAAGCCTTAATGATCATATTAACATATTGCCCTGTAATATAAGTACGTTAGTTTAAGGCCATCTAGAATAAACCAAACCAAATCTAAACATGTTGAAAAAATATAGTTTATTGAACATTTAAGGAAAAAAATTTAGACTAGGTTGTTAACCCAATTTCAGTAGTTTTGTAGGATTCTTGATAAGTATTTCCAACAGTGATGATGATATTTCACAATTTCGTCATTTTATTACAAATTTCCACTCTGAAATCTTTTTAACTTAGATAACCTATTTTACTGCCTTACACCTATTTATTTTATTATATTTTTTCATATGAAATATTCATGTAATTTAAAATAATTTGTTGGAATTAAGAAAATTAGAATTAACAATCAATTACAATGATCAAGTGGCTCTTGCTTTTCTTTTTGTTAGTTTTATAATAAGTAAAAAGTTTTTCATAAGAAGTAGGCCGAAATCATATAATTTCTAATAATTTTGTTAGAATTAAGAATATAAATTAGAATTAAAATTAAAATCATAAATTAAAAATAGGAATGATAATTAGTCAGAATGATCAAGTAGCTCTTGCTTTTGTTTTTGTTAAGTTGGAATCTTTCTACTTCCTTTAACTTTACTGTAACTTACAGCTGATGATGTGTGAGTACACACGAAAGCATGCTCCTGTAAAATATTAATTTTTAATTCTTATTTAATTAAAGTGGATTTTTGACAACGTTCTAAGTCTATTCAATTATGGAAAAGTTCCACAACATCAACATTAACACTACAAACTTAATTAAGTCAAGTTTTCAGTTTGAAAGAATCACTCGCTCACTTTTTACTATCCACAGACGACGAAAGTCTCAGCCAAGGATGAATTATCCTTTTAATGTCGTTCAGCGAGTTTTCCCAAGGATGAGACCTAGTACAATCGAATTTTTAAATCATAAACCTACTATGTTCCAAATTTCGTGAAAATCGTTAGAGCCGTTTTCGAGATCCGTTCAACATAAATAACCAGATAACCAGATATACAGAAATTGCTCGCTTAATATAATAGGATAAGCAACCATATCACGAATAATTGTTTTGGTCATAAATTCATTTTATTCATACAGCGATATCATCCGGATTGATAAACATTCAACATAGACTTAAGATTGAAGGTTCTGGAGAATATGCATTCTGGCAGTGTATCTTCACTTCTAGAGTTTGAAATTGTATCTTGAAATTGATTAAACAGTTTTTAGTCTCAATAGCACAATGACTTGTTTCAATTAGTCAAGAAAATCTGAAGAGAATAAACGGTTTTTAGTCACAATGTCACAATGAATAGTTTGGTGAAGTAACCAATTGACAACGAAAGTTTCTGAGAAAGTAAAAGTGTATTTCTCAGCTGGAGATGATTATTGTTAAGATGACAAAGAAGGAGGTGAATAACAAGTAAGTTGTAGAACCTGGAGAACGAGAAGAAAGTGAAGATGAAGAACAAGAATTGGAATTGAAGAAGAGAAGGAGGAGGAGTAGAAGGAGAAGAAGAAGAAGAAGAAGAAGAAGAAGAAGAAGAAGAAGAAGAAGAAGAAAAAAAAGAAGAAGAGCGAAGAAGAAGATGATGATGAAGAAGAAGAAGATGGAGAATAAGAAGATGAAGAATAAGTAGAAGTAGAAAAATAAAAATTAGAGGTTGAAGAAGTCGTTGAAGAAGTCGGTGATACAACCAATTTGTCTTGAGGTCCATCTTCAGTCAACTCTACTGTTTATAGATATCTGGTATAGCTAATAAGACAGTATAATGAATAAAAAAATACTATGTTATTAGTGAGATTGACTCCAAACTGTCAACATTCCTTATAGATAGCACCATGCTCTGCATTCAACCAATGCTGACACTATGAAGTGAATCTCACTTCATACTGTAATAGTAGTAAAAAACTTGCCAGCAACTAAACTTGAATGCTCAACGTTTTCTCAAAAAATGAACAGAACAAAATCGAAAACCTCTAGGCTGAAGCAGCGATCAACAACATTATTTCGTTTTCAGAAAAACGAGGTTATGGTAATGAAATTTCTGAATGTGCTATCATCCTTTAATGCTATTCCTAATTTTAGATACAAGACAACGATAAACGAGTTTCACTCTGCTTGGACTTGAAATCAATTTAGAAGGATCATCTTCATCTCCTTGATTTTTTTTTCTGTTCGTCTTCTTCTTCTCCTCCTCCTCTTGTATTTTTTCTTCTTCTTCTTCTTCTTTCTCTCCAGTCGCCTGCTAGCCTCACCAAGTTCTGTGTGCAAATGATTGCCAGTTCGGTTTTTTGTCGCTTTTCAATTTGTGTGAATCTTCAGCGATCTCCAGGCAATTTCTTCTTGCTGTATTTCTCTCTGCGAGTCACCTTGAGAAAGGTTGACGTTGTCTTTAACACAAATAAATCTGGTTGAACTTGAATTTGAGAACTGTTCACATTTTGTAGAAGATGTCCTTCGCTAAGAAGATGTCCTTCTCGTGATGGTTTGAAATTTAGAGTACAAGCACAGACGAATAATGAAATGTCAATTAATAAAAGCAAACGGTATTTTTTCTCTATGATGAAAGTCTGTTGCTTGTACTCTATTGAGAATAGGTATTGAGAATAATTGAATAAAAGCTGAAAACAAAAATTTCAATACAAATACTATACCGTACTATTGCTCATTAGAAAGACTCAGGTAGGCCTACCATATCAATCAATGGAAAACAATCTAATCAGAATAATACAAAGTTTGAGACTATGTCCAAATTAAGAATGATTATGTTGCGATTCAACTCTCTTCTTCGTTAGTGTCTATCTCTCCTTCCTCTTCTTCTCCTTCATCTCTTTCCTTCCCATTTTTCTTCTCTGTTTTTGTGTACTTTATTTTTCACACGCTGTAGAATTAGTCACAAATATTGAAGTTAAGTCGGAACTCAACGTGACTCAAATTGATATTCCAACTTTGTAAACACGTTCTCTTGAAATTTTTCTCTTTTCCATTACCTTCTCTCCTCCATCCTATTTTTTCCTGTTTTCTATATCTCCTCTCTTGTCCTTTTTTCATTTCCCATGCTCTTCACCCCTTTCTCCCATTTTCTTCCTTCCCGATATCTTGTTCGATTCCCGGCCTGACAAATAATTTTTAGATAGTAGTGCTCATCGAATTTCCATCTAGCTGTTGTCAATATCAGCGGTAGCAGAAGTATTCGAGGTGAATTACAGCATTTAATTTGGATTTTCGTTTAATAATAATTAGTAGATAAATCATTTATGTTGTGTGGCTGTTGGGCTGCGTGCGATGAATTCTTTTATAAAACAGTTATTCCAAGCCTCAGTATACTGTGGTTTTGTATCGAAGGTAGAAAATTGTCTCAGCTTCCATTGAAGCAACATCATGATTAATTGGGTGAACTTTATTTCTCTTCAAGTTGTTCTGTTATAAGTGTGGGGTAACTGGTTATTGGGTCGAATTTAATCACAATTGCAATTTTACACTCATTTTAAATTACCATCTGGTAAATGTCTCATTGGTTATCTCGTAATAGGTAGAATTTTCAACTACTTCACTTATAATTGGTTATTTCTCTTATTGATTAGCTTTGTAATTGCTCAAGCTCCCTCCTACTTGAATAAATTATTATTCTATTGGCTGGTTCCATCACCATGACAACGGAATAGTCCAGTCACTATATTCCACACTGTATACATTGGAGCTTGCAATTTATATTGTAGTTCTGTTTTTTAATGATTTTGGATACATAAGAGAAGTCCACAAACAATTTTTCCATGCAAAATTTCCTTGTGCTATTTACCAAAATAATTGCCCAAAAGCCACGTATTTTCGGTTCACTTTCCAGTTTTCAGCTATTTCCTCCGAATCCTGTAATCGGACAGAAAAATTCGCTTCCTCCTTTTTCTAGATTATGAAATTTTCAATAAAATGAGATCATTTGGAACTCTCTATCTACAATGAGTACTAAGAAACAATTTTTCAAAAATGAGTAAAATTTTAAGAAAAATATTTTCGTAATTCTGTGCTCTACAATCTGAGACCAGGTAGAGCGCTCTATCTCATGTAGACAGTAACAACCTGACACCAATGTTCCTTGTGTTTTGAAGAACAACTTTTTTTAGCTTTAATCATCATTAACTCCATTAATATCACATTGATATTTTGCACAATGATATAAGTTCATAACAATTCTGCTTTTCATACTAATTTTTCTATTTGTTATGTATAATTTTAAACAATAATTGTCGTAGTTATTTCTAGAAAATCGTTTTCTAAATAAATATTTTCATGAAATCTGTATCTCACGGTAAAAAATAGTTTTTGCCCCTCTGTATGGTGCTGTTTCATTCACTTGAAAGAATGAAAATTTGATTTTGAAAACAATACGTTTATTGAAAAATTCTCCAATGTCCAAGCGTCTGTTATTAGATTCTCTCAAACAGATTGTCCATATAGCTTTTGAACTACATCTACATGGTAGAAGATCTACCAATAACACAACACACAGTATCAATGGATCAAATTTATGAAAGCATCGCTATTCCAGTTGACTTCATTTTATCAATTTTCAAAATAGAAAATCATTCACAGCCTTCCAACCTCCTGGCTACAGATATTGAAATCATCGACATGCTTTTCAACTCTGGGGGAAAATGTTTTTCCATGACAAAGAATTTTGAATGGAATGACAACGAATCAGTAATGAATGAATGCTGGGAAAGGGGTTTTCATTTTCCTTTTCATATCGGTCTCTGTGCTATTTTTGTGATTGTGATTGATGTTCCATTTGTTTCTGCCTTCATTTGTTCTCTGTGGCTCTTTCTGTTTCAGTCTGACTTTGTAGAAGTTCACATTCGATTTTGATTGTTGTCTGTGGTATTTGTGGGAGGGGGTTGAAAGGAATGTATGTGACCGATTCTTGTGCTCTGATGGCTTAGTTGGTGAAATACTGAATGAATACTCCTGATGCTCCCACTTGCTACTTGTGATTTCTTCCACTAACACTCATCATGATGATAATGATGATGAACAAGACGGTGAAGAAAAAGTAGAATACCCATTCCTATACTGTTAATGACTGATGATTTTTCAAATTCCCAATCTACAGTGATACGATGTTTGATTGACTGGAAACCCTGATGAGTTTTTTTGTCGTTTAAATACAGAACTTCGAAATTATTTCTCCAAAATTAATTTCTATATCGTGAAAGCAATGATATGTAGGAAATGATGAATGGTGTGCAAGAGGAAGAGGAGGTAAAGGATGAGGAGTGAGAGGAGGAGAGTGACAAGGAAGAGCATAGAACAAGGAGAAGAATTAGAAAGAAAATTAGGAGAACGGTGCTAGTTGGGATAGTTGGCGGAATATAGATAGTAAGAAATTTCAATTTGATGTATTATCACACTTCTCAATGTTTTCCTTCTATTGTTATAGCAGATTCAATGTGGGGGGTGAAATTTTTAACTCTGCAACAAGTGTCAACTTAACAGTTCCACACCTTCAATAGACGGGCTAGAGATGCGTATTCTTGCTATGTTCACCTTCCAACTAGTCTTCATTAAGCTACAAAGTCGAAAATTGTGTACCAGATGTTCCAGACTCAAATTTCATTGTCAAGTGATCAATTGCTACAAAATTAAAATTTTACCTCCCACATTGAATCTGCTATAACAATAGAAGGAAAATATTAAGTAGTGAAATAAAACATCAAATTGAAGAGAAAACAAAGCTCTACTGATCTACGGTGAGCATTCATTTTTACGATGCATTGTTGGAGAGTTGTAGGCCCTGAAACATCAAAAAATAGGATTAAAAGCTGTTATTTTAAGAATTTTACACTTCTAAGAGCGTATATCTCGAAAACTGTTGGGAGATATCACGAATCACCAAGGAACAAATATTGTAGGAAATTTATCAAGCTTCATTTCTGGTTAGTTAGTCATGTAGGTTGAACGCTTTTTTCTCAAGATATGAGCGTGTAAGCAAAACATTGAAAAATTCAACTTTTAAACCACCCTCATCCTTTTAGCACAAGGGGTAGGGATGGTTTTGGACTTTTGATATGTTCACCCCCCAACTGGTCCCAACAAAGCTGCAAAGTCAAAAAGTGTGTTCAAAGCATTCTCTCCAAAATCCTTTGTCAATATTGGTCTGAAGATATCACACTCAACACTGAAGCTGCTGCAATAGTCGTGGGGATGTGCGTAAACTTGTGAAATCATACATCAAATTGAAGAGAATTTGATGCTCTATAAGCTCATGATCAGCATGGATTGTTTTCTAAACTTTTCCCTCTATAACAATTCGTTGACTGGGCTATAAGCCTTCAGTATGTGTGTGGATAATGGGAGGGATTATGATCACAAATAATTGCATCCACTGTTTAATTACAGTTTTGAAGCACTAATTTAAGTAGTGAAGCAGATACTTGACACTATTCAATGGAAATGGCTTCATGCAACCACCCTTCCAACTTTAACCGAGAGCCTATCTAATCTCAGAGTTCAGACCTCATTTAACCCAGATCAGCACAGAATTATGTTAAGGCGCATGTTCGTTTGTGCGTAAATTTCCGTAGTCGACGACGACAAGCATTGTTGACATTCATATTGTCCAAATTTCAATTATGCTAAAACAGCTGATCAAATAATTTTTCATTATTTGTCTTTATCATTAAAGACTTAAACATTTCTAATAATATAAACATATTGGCATTAAAAGTATAAACAAGTATAAGCTCAACCTGCCCCATTAAAACATAATTGAACATAATCTTTTAGGTTATGTAGACAAATTTAAATCTACCCAATCTGAGATCCTCACTCTGTCGTGGTTGACGACGGCATTTACGCACAAACGAAAACCCGAAAATCAGATTCTTGTCATGTACGAGTATGTGAACTGTTTAACATAATTCCTCCAACATGTGAACTCATATGTATAACTTGCCCTTGACTTGCCAGCACGACTCGTGACATATTTATGTAATAATGTTACTTTCGTTCACTTTCACTCGTTAACATATAATTCCGATTCTATTTACGATTACCGGAGATTGGATAATCGTAATTCCTTTCTCCCACACACGAGCGCCGGTATAAAGCCTATTAATAGATATGACCTATGGCCCCGGCTGTTCACCTACAGCCTCAATTCCTCTAGTGGTTTTTCAAGTACTTGTGTAGTTTGCTGCAGTTATATAGCATGTATCTTATAGCTCCTACCGTAATACTAACATGTTATAGTAGCCGAGGATCGTTTACATATTGATAATTTTTAATTCATGTTGACCTTTATCAAAATTTAATATCTATCAAGTTGTATTATATGTTATAGTAACTAAGTATTGTTTAGACATTGATAAATTTGTTGCTTTGAAATCCAAGAATCCTCAAATCCAGTAAATTTCAAGATGTGTCATGCAAAAGGATAAATAGAATACAAATAATATCAGGTACGTGAGTAGCGTGTAATAGCCTACAAGTGAATTTTTTCCCAATAAATAAACAATAATTGTTGATTCTACTGAAAGTAAATAACTTGAGAGCAGAAAACTACTCTTCAGTCTGGTCCTAACCTATTTAAAATTATACACTATAACCTACCTATGTTAAAACGTTTAGCTGATAAACTCGTTCATTGCTCAGGGAACGCATTCTTCACATGACACATGCACAAGCCTAGTACTAATTTTAGCATCATCATCATCATCATAATCATAAAAATAAAAGTAAAGTGTCTTTGGTTTCAATGAACTCTTTTATTATAACCAATAAAATGTATCTTGATATAGTTCCAGATTGTAATATATTTTATTTTATATATCTTGTAATTCCTCAAATATAGCTATTCGATTCAACATTATTCTCATTTATATCATTCCTTTCTTTTCCAGGTACGTCACTAGTTATGAAAAAACTATAAGAATCCTTCTCGGATCTGAAGCGAGTACGAGCATACTCTGATCACCTTATATCCAGCAAGTTACAAAAGTTTGCACAATTATTTTACGTAAGAGTAGGTACTAATATTATTAACAAAACATTCAATAAAATGAATATGAGTACATTCTCATTTTAGAGATATAAACAGTTGAAGTCTCGTAAACTCTCGTAACTATTACGATAAAGAAGAGATGAATAAGCGTATGCTATTATCCTACCTTCTAGGAGTCTCATATTATTAGGCTGGTTGAACATGTTATTACTAACGGTTGAGAACATGCATGATGCACATACAAATACACATCACATTCACATACACATATACACATACACAGCATGTTAATCGTCAGCGAGAGGCTTCTAACATGAAATAAACAACCAATAACAATAAAAACACCACTGGAAAATTACAAATGATATTGATAGAAGAATAATTTAACCTCAAATAAAAAATAAGCGAATAAAAAATGAGCTAAAAGTCGGAGATGTAAGAACCTCAAAAAATGTTTCTTGATGCGTTTCGCTTTGATCACAGCTGTGATGATACAAGAATGTATGACGACTGTGTATCAGGCATGTTCCACCGTTAGTGGCCAGCCTAAGTGGATTGAAATAGCCAATAATACGGGAAGTGTGATGATACAGGTTCTGATATAATTCTCCATCAATATAATCGTCGTTGAGTTGAGGCTCAAAGCCAATATTGTATTGTCAATCAATATTGCAGAGCCAATCATTGTCAGGAAGCTCCCTCTAAAAATATCACAAGTGATAAGTCTTTTAGGTGCATTGCAAACAAGGATTTCTGACATAATAGGTGGTTGACCTTGACATCGTATTTAGTTTTCAGTCTCATGTGTGAGTTGTTAATAAATTAGTTACATTGGACGAACCTCTCAAGTTTTATAGTGATATTTACTTTGCACTCTCAGCATTGGTTGAATGCGAAGCGTTGGTGATAGATTAGTCGCATATTGAGATGTAAATGCGACGTGACACCACATAACCGGAAACTTCAAGAGGAGTTGATATCATAGAGAAAACTACTATAATAATTGCTGTATTCTGTGCTCATACTTTGATGTTTACATTGAGACGAAGAAAGCCCTTGTGAACATTATACTGTAATATAATAATAACTCATCTAGCTGACTCAGGTCACGCCATGTCACGTCCAGACAGTATATTAATATATATTACACTATAGAATGTATATCTCATTCTATTCTCTCTGGTCACGTCGCGTTGCATCTCAATATGTGAATTTCACTATAATATATATTCTACAAATACTGTAAGATACGAAGCAGAATGTTTCCCAAGTAATACAGTATATCAATATGACTCAATAATTTATTTGATTATCAGTTTATTGAAATACACACCCACAAAAGTTCCACGTATTATTATAAATTTATCAGTATTCAAAGTTCATAGTTACATTGAAATTCACTTCAAATTGTGTGCATTTTTTTATTGGGAAGCATTTAATTGATTTCATTGGTGAGGAATGCTGACAGATTTAAGTGAATCTTAGTGCTATTGTGAGCCATAGCAGTAATATTCAAATGATGATACTACGTGTAAATTTGAACAACAATTATTATTATTCAATTACATCAATAATATTTCCAAGTTTAACTCTTGAACACTAATTTGAATAATTATTATGTTAGTTGAACTTGAGGTCATATTGAGCTTGAAGTCCTTGAGTGGGTTAATGCTTAATGGTACAGTGTAAAATAATGTTGTGAAGCTCATATTTATTGGTTGATCATTGGGAAAATATAAAAATGAACTATTTCATATCATTCTTCTATAACAAATGTATCTTATATTGGATCTTATATATTGAAATTGATAGATGCTCCTAACAAAACAGGGTATCTTTCATCATCTGTACTATTTCAATTTCATGAATTTATTTGATCAGGAAAAGTACAAAAATTCCATATCAAAACGTTGACTGGTTGACTTGAACCTATTTTCGTTGATATCTAATACAAATATTTTTGGAAATTTATCAGAGTATACATTACGGCGAGTTGATGTATCGGAATTCCAATAATGTATCGGATGAAATGGGGCGTATCAGGTGAAGCTTCGTGCTATTTATTATTATTGTTAAAAACATGACAGGAATGTGTGTAATAATAATCCTCCCTGTAAATTTCTGAAGTACGCTCATGTGACGAGTCAATTCAACCTTGCCGGAGAAATTGATAATCCCTCTTCTGTTTAAAACATTATTCTTGTGAATAAAACGTGTTCACCTGAATTCAAGCCAAGGCTTTTTCCTATCAGATCCATACTGTTCATCTATGTATGGCCATGTATGTTATATACCTATTGATGCTATTTATATTGTGTGTTTTAAAGCCTTCAGCTACTCAAACTCAGATTTGCAGTTCAGCTCTTTCGTTTTATATCATAGAGCATAGTACTCGTATCTCCAAGGTCTCCTCAACTATGATTTTCTTGAAGGATATTCAATACTATGGGAGTATACAAAAAGTATTCCACCAAAATATATGAAATTCAGATTATTCAGGGTTATTCTATCCTGAAATATGACAATGCTATAAGGCATGAGGTTTTGGAGTTACGGTAAGGCATGAGGTTTTATAACTCGGTAAGGCATGAGGTTCTGAAATACATTAGGTTTGATTCAATTTCCAGATTTCCTCGTATACTGTTTCATTATACGATTGATATACTCGGTTCTCATATTGTTTATTGCAAGTAATTGTTCTACTGTGCCATTATGGACCTTTGATGAATTACTTGTTCGAATATCACATTTTAAAATGAACAGACACTCTAACATTTCAAGTATATGCAATTTTTACAACACCCTTCGCACTATCTGCAATGCAAAAAACATTTCAAGTAGTGTTACATAGTACACTATTTCCATAAAGTTCAAAACCTTTCTTCCTCTCGACTTTGGCCACATTTTGAATATTTTCTGCAGCGAAAATGACAGCTGGGCTGAACTTTTTCACAACTTCTAAGTGATAAAGTTTGTTCACCAGTTTTTCCTAAGCCGAAAGGGATTTTCATCTCAATTATGATGGCTTTTCTCCTCCTGTTTATTAACATCAAAAGTACCAGAGAAGGCTTCGGAAAGTTATCTGTTGTTTGAGTTGATGAGATGAAATGGAAAGTTATGGAGATTTTTTTGTCAAAACGTAAGGTTTACTATGATGATATTCACTCTAATCTTTCAGCATTGTTTGAATGGGAAGCATTGATATTATTCATAAGGAATGCTGACAGTACAATGTGAATCTCACTAGGTGTGAGCATTACAGTAACAGGGGTTTCACGTCATAAGTAATTGGATGTTGTAACCACTCTTAACTTCGTGCTTTCTTGTGAAATGAGCTGGCTTATTAAGAGTAATACATGACTGCGTCCTGAATTCACCCAAGTAGTGCTGAAAAATTGCTGTCATTCCATTCTAATCTGGTAATTAGTAAATATTATTATGAAGCCATTCTACTAATATTGTAATAAGTAAATATTATTATGGACTTTTTGTGTAGTTGAGAAGTTGATATTGTGTTAATTATTCATATTAGATGAAAAAGATTAAGAAATTGTCAAAAAACACAGATTTATTGATACTTAGAAAGACCGGTTTCGGTTATTACACCATTATTAAACTCACCGTTATTACTCGTTATTAAACAAAATATCAGTTAATCAGAGATTGACAATGGTGTATTAACCGAAACCGGTCTTTCCAAGTATCAATAAATCTGTGTTTTCTTGTTAATTTCTTAGTCTTTTCCATTTAATATTATTATGGAGTGTCTTTTTACTTTCCTTGCCCTACTACCATAGGTAAGGAAAGTATTGCTTTCCAAAAAAAATTAAGGTACCCCAATTTCAAGTTTTCTATACGTTTCAAGGTCCCCTTAGTCCAAAAACATGATTTTTGGGTATTGGTCTGTGTGTGTGTATGTGTGTGTGTATGTGTGTGTGTGTGTGTGTGTATGTGTGTATGTCTGTGAACAGGATAACTCCATTCCTAATTAACCGATTGACTTGAAATTTTAAACTCAAGGTCCTTATACCATGAGGACCCGACAATAAGAAATTCAATAAAATTCAATTCAAGATGGCGGAAAAAATGGCGGATAATTACTAAAAAACCATGTTTTTCACGTTTTTCTCGAAAATGGCTCTAACGATTTTCTTCAAATTTATACCATGGATAGCTATTTATAAGCCCTATAAACTGAAATGAGTCTCATTTCAGGGAAAATTTCAGGAGCTCCGTAATATTATTGAGAAAAATGGCGGATAATGACTAAAAAACCATGTTTTTCACGGTTTTCTCGAAAACGGCTCCAACGATTTTCTTCAAATTTATACCATAGATAGCTATTCATAAGCCCTATCAACTGGCATGAGTCTCATTTCTGGGAAAATTGCAGGAGCTCCGTAATATTCTTGAGAAAAATGACAGTTACTAAAAAACCATGTTTTTCACGATTCTCTCAAAAACGGCTCTAACGATTTTTTCAAATCCATACCCTGTATAGTTATTTATTAGCTCTATCAACTGACATGAGTCTTTTTCCTGGGGTACTAATGGGGGGTCCACCCAATCCTTGAGAAATGGACTTTGTAACCTCCTTCTCGTGCATGAGGTAGGTAGGAACACGGTTTTTACTTTTTCTTCTTCCATATACCGTGGGTAGGTAGAGCAGTTTATAAAAAGAACACAGTCATAGTCAAGATATTTCATCTGTAGAACAGCTGTTTTGACGAATTTCAAAAAAAAAACATCGAATTTCACAATATTTAAATAAAGGAAAAAGTACTCTGAAAACAATTGTATATACACATAATATACAGTAGTCTGATCGTAGTTGCGAATATGTTGCCGTCAATCGTCATTATGTTTTTCTCCTAAATTATTCTCGTTTCATATTGAGGCTTAGGTTTATTTAGCAAACTATATTGGAAATTTGAAGGTAGGGTTATAAAAAGGGCACTTTGTTCCGTGGATGTTTTTTTTACAAGAGAAATATTTGATCAAAATAAGGGGAAAGGTTTTTAAGCGAAAATAGATGTAAAATTTTAAATAGTTCAATGAGCAAGGAAAGTTGTGTGAGTGTTCCACACCAGATTTTTTCGTTAGGGCTACTTTTAGTATAAATATAAATATAAATCTAAGTACCTTTTTAAATTATTTTATCACAACATGTTTCCGACTTAAAAATGGCATTGATGTCAGAAACATGTTGTGGGTACTGAGATTTATTTTTTTTATTTATATTATTATGGAGTCTTGTCCTTTGTATTAATTTAGGATGAATTATTACACATTCTTATTCAAGAATCAACCAGTCTTCATTTAAATCTTTCTTAATTTCAAGATTTCTAAAAAAATCCTCCTTGGCTTGAAAATTGTAATTAACTTGAAAGAGAATAGGTGAAAAGTTAGTAACTTGATCTTATATCTTATTATTAGACTAAATTTGGGAGAGAATCAGGAAAAGGATTCGCCTGTTTGCCTCTCCCAATCATTGTTATTGATAAGTTCTTGCAATACAAATTTAAAAATAAATAAAGTAAAATAGTGAAATACCTCATCCAAGAAAGCGATGGTAAAAGGAAGAGATCAGGTCTAGACTTTTGGGTTTTCTTATTTCATACATTTAATCAATTGTTTTCCACTAAACTTTCATTTGATTCCTCAGGCGATTTAGGACCTTCCCGAAAAGGACTTTCAACAAAAAGCCTTACGAATTTATCTATTTTATTTATTCTGATAGATTTTGAGTTTCAAACATTGATTGGTGGAGGTGACGACGTCATGTAAGTACTGTAAAGCCACTACGCATACACATCTCTACCCAAACTGTTTTCTTTTGTTAGATTCACTCCATACTTCCAGCATTCCCCATAAATTACATCAATGCCTCTCATTCAACCAATGCTGACAGTTTAAAGTGAATCTCACTATACATACCGTCACCTATTCAAACATTAAAACCGTACAGTCTTATCAATGAATGTCAGTCAATGATTCTTTACAAATACGCAATCCTTGGAAACTCTCTCACCGAACAAACTCATATTAATTAACCATTGAAATACAGTAGTAACATTGAACGAAATCATCAGTTTCAACTGAACCTTATTCTAGGAAAAGCTAATGGATATTGCAATGAGAAGCTGTAGCAAACTATCAAACTTCGGAATTTCTCATGAATAACATCATTACTTCCATTCAACCAATCCTGTAACTTTGAGGTGAGTCTAACTATATTATTTACTGTTTCTGATGAGACTGTTACTGATATTATATGATATGCAGTGGCGAGGCGTGACTTTTTGGCTCAGTCATCTCCTGGAACAATTCAGTTGAGAGTTTGAATGAAAGCTGCACCCCTTCCCCTACTTTAAGGATAATATTTCATTTTGGACGATTATTTATCGGGGAAGATGACATCTAGTGTAAGATAAGCTTACTATTCAAAATCCTAGAGTTGAAATGTCTAGAACTTTGCTAAATCTCAAGCTCGGAAACTGCCCCTCAAATTAATTTAAAAAATTGAAATGTTATTATTTATTCTTTATTGTTTCATACAACAAGTACATCATCAAAAATGACAGGGAGAGAAAAAATAAGGTAACCTTGTGCTATTCCTCTCCCAAATTTAGATAAGGTTACACTTAGTCCGAAATTGGTTGTCTTGTAGTTGTTTACTTCACTAAATTTTCAGTTCTTAATTATTTTCACATAGTAGATTTTCAAATTTAGATGCTTCAAAACCAAACATAGAAGAAATTATAATAATAATTATCAATAACAAATTGCAAACAAAATAATTATCGTAGGGTTTGCAACACTGGTGCAGAACAGTGGAATCGCAGAAATAGCGATGTCTTATCGTAATTTGACCATCGTTTACGGGGAGAGGGAGAGTGATGATGCAGAAGAGTTGTGATAACGAATGCTAAATAGCATTACTGGAATCGCATATTTTTGAGAATCACATTGAACGGATGGAACGGATGCAGTAGTCTACTTTATTCAAGCTTGTCGCGCTCGCAAAAAAACGTTTCTCTTTGGTTTCTTTACTTTTTAGTGTATTTATTTTAAATATTTTCAATTTAATAATATACACATTACATATCAATTTCTGTCCAGTCAACGGCGAATCCAGAGATGACCGGACGCCTCGGCTCTGATGATATGTGAATATATTTACTATTACTGATGATGGGGAAACTGAGTATCGAGTCGATAACGTCACGTTTCAAAGTTTTAATAGAGTAAATAGGTTGATGAATAATGACACAGTAAATAACGTTTGTGGAGTAACATGTTCTGCAAAGCTAGTAGTCTGTCTACTAACGTTGCATGTTCTGTACTCAACAAAGTCAACATTATTTCATGACGTGTTGACATTTGGAAAACAGCGCTCCCAACGGACTTTGTGATAACTAGACTGGGCAGAATTTTGTAATTGATTGCTTAATTGCATTGGAAGTGTACAGGCACAGATACAACCTCTGTCTGTTATCTGTGATACAGGGTAGTAGAGATTCGAAAAAAAACAATCCTTAGTACATCACCAACATGAAGCTTGCTATGGACTCCAATGGCTTCTCCCATTATTTTCAAGAACATGATAATATTCTCAAGAACATGAATACCAGAAGGAGATATTAAGAATACATGTCCTCAGAACTACCATTTTAGTGGTTTGTGACCCATTTGGATATAGTATGTCAATTAATTCATATCTCATCATGTATTGTAGTTAACACAAATTAACTAATCTAATAAACTTGGAAATCACCCTGAACAAAGAGAAGAAATTGAATTGTCTGGTTGTTTGGGAAGTGATGTTCACTGTCTGAAAGAAATTTCAACCAAATTAAAGTGATTGAGAGCAACAGACAAGATAAGTAAACAAGATTGGAAATTGTCTCTAATTATTGAAAAAAAGGAGGAGGAGAAGAAAAAGAAGAAGAAAAAAGGAGAAATAGGAGGAGGAGGAGTAGGAGGAAGAGGAGGAGGAGGAGAAGAAGAAGAAGAGAAATAGGAGGAGGAAAAGAAGAAGAAAAAGAAAAATAAGTCTGAGTCATTTTGTGTTGAAGAAGAAGAAGAAGGACAAGGAAGGAGAAATAGATAATGAAAAATGTCGAACAAACTGAAGAACAGCAGGTGAAATTTCGCGTAGGTCTTTGATTAGAAATTGAGAAAAAAATATGCTTTGAACACTGGAGGCGTTTTGTTGAAAGCCAGAGGAAAAGTGAGAAAGAATGGGACACCCAACGAGAAAGAGCGAGTGAGTGAGTGACATCACATCTCACAGTGAGTGAGTGTGTAAGAAAAGAGATGAGGAGATTTATAAAAAATAGAATGGAACCAACCAACAAAAAATACAAGATGAAAAGCAGAGCAGGATCACATTAGTGCCTACAGGTTAATTACGTTTGCTGCTCCTTTAAAAGCCCGCGGACTTCAGCTGAGAAGAAAGTTTGTAAATTCATAATAGACTTGCATGCCTCTCACGTCAATGCTCGTTTGAATATTTCAAGAGGTGCTGGTTCAAATTAATGAAGGAGTCTTTCTCTGTTGCACAAGTTTTTAATGGATGTTGATTATTGATGAAATACGTGGGAGAATATTTTGAACGCGATTGGGGGACTTCGCAATTAGCCGACCAATAGAGAGGGGGGACTTACTTAAACGAACTACTATACTTCATTACTTGTTTTTTACTTAATATTCTCATCAATGTTTTTCTATTTCTTTATTTGAATCAATCAATCCATTACAAATTAATGCAATGTTGTTTGAGGAAACCGGGGTGGATATCGTACGATTTTGCATCAGTTGATGATATCAATTATCGTTGAATTGAACTACGTTGTCATTTTTGATGAATAATTGAAATTAATTGAGTTGAAGCAAAATAAAACTGTAGTGCTCATAATATGATTTATTGATCATAAACTTTTTGCATAAATAAAACATATGAATTTGAGTAAAATTCAACCAAATCAATTATTTTCAGTTTGGTTAAAAAATCGAGTTATATTATTCTACAAGATGCTTTCTAATGAATAATTCTGTTGTAGAATAGACTTTCCTGTGTACTCTGGTGCAGTTCTGATGAATTATTCTGGTAAAGTGAAATTCATTTCTTACTATTAACATTGTTTCAATATTTAATTAGAAACATTAATGGTCTATGCGAAGAATGCTGTCTGTTTGATTTTAATCTTATACTAGTAGTTCTGTGAACAGTAGACCTCGCGCTCAGTGAGTTACATTGACCTGTTGTTATGTTTTCTGAAAAATTAATGAATAATTTATCAATTAAAAATGTCTAGAGAAAATCCTAAATAAACATAGAGCTTTCTGTCCTATATCGTACCGTGACGTGTCGTCCCGGAATGTGAGTGTGAGCGCTGTTATCTGGTCTGGCTGCAACTGTCCACAACCTTGATGGAAAGATACAATTTTCAAGATTTTCGATGTTTTTGAACGGGTAGTATTATAGTCAACTGTCTACTAACGTTAACGGAAAGATGCATTTTCAAGATGTTCGATGTTTTTGAACGGGTGGTATTATAGTCCACTAGACAGCTGATTTATGATGAATAATTATTCTATAGTCTGATTTTTTCGGTAATATTGGCGTATGAAGGAGGCTCCTTTTTCCTTTATATTATCCTTGAAATCCAAAATTTCCAAAAACCTTGTATACACGTCGACGCGCAATTTAAAAAAGAACATACCTGTCAAATTTCATGCGCAACATAAAAACATATAAACATTCAAACATTTAAACATTAAGAGAAATGCCAAACCGTCGACTTGAATCTTAGACCTCACTTCGCTCGGTCAAAAAAACCAAATCCAGAAGCTGAATTCTGATTAAATGTATTTTTGAACCAACAGAATCCATTAGATTAATTGAATTTGCGGTGGAGAGCTTCCAAACGAACTTTGTCAAAGGGCATTAGTTACATTTACAGAGTTGAGCATTCACATTTACATTGAATTTACATTTACATCATATGCACTACTGTGAAATCACTATGAACTGTCAGTATTCCTCACAGTTAAAACCTATGCTTCCCATTCGACCAATGCTGATAGTTTGGAGTGAATCTCATTGCGACAACTCGCTGAAAGCATAACCGCAGGTTATTTACTGACTCCATTAGCTTGAGATTCGTAATCAAGTTGCCAATATTTGTGTATGCGAAGTCCCGGAATAAAGTTACAGAGACTGTCAACTTGATAGCATAATAATTACTAACAGTATTTCGACATCTTCATAATACACATGTGTGTATATTATACCCGAGTACCATACTGGAGTACTAGTTGGATAATATGTAAGATTGAATACTGTAGTAACTTTATAACTTGATTATAAAATCACTATATATGCAAGTGACCAGTTATCCAACTAGGAGTACTAGTTGAATAAATTGTATGATTGAATACTGTAATGACTTTATAACTGCGTGTACAGTGTTTCGAAACAAATTGCTAATGTGCTTTGAAGATTTACTCATAAGCTTTACTCGTGTAACAGCTTCTACGGTTCTACACAAAGCTTCAGAAACCGAGAAACTTCCAAATCTCTTCTTATTATAATTCTAATATCCCGCTTACATGATAAAGTTAAGATAATTTGTGTTTTGTGACAGTGTTGAAAGCCATTCTCATGTAAAATGTTGAAGTAAGAAGATCTGTTTGAACTATTTTCTCTGTATGTTTCAAATATCATCACTGTTTAAAAATGTCATTTTTGACGGTTCTCATATTAATATTTTCATCGTTGAATGCTAGCAATTGATTTGATTTATTCAATTTATTCATTTACATGTTCTAGTTCAAAGAAAATTTTCAATCTCTGTCATAAATAAGTTCCAAATGTTAAAACTCAAAGTAAAACCTCCTGGAGGTATTAATTAGAATTATTTTTCTTCAATGAATACCAGCATATGAATTGCAGTTATTTACAATATCTCCAAATGAAAATAGTTGATAATATTTCACACCTCAAGCAAGCAGGCAAATTATGTTACAAAAATACTCTATGCTCATCACTTGTTGAGTATAATTTATTTTTCTTGTGGCTTTCCATGTATTTAGCTTTATTTGGATGTCTCTTAATATTATTTTCAACTCAATTCTCGAAAGTAGAAAGACATTAGCTTGTAAAGCCACGAATAAGAATTGCAAATAGCCGAATGCTCTTTACTGATACAATAATGCAACGAGTGTGAAATTTCTATATCATTGTTATCATCAAGCTGCGGTGTCCGAGTGGTTAAGGAGTTGGACTTGAAATCCAATGGGTTCTACCCGCACAGGTTCGAATCCTGTCCGCAGCGTCATTTTTTTGATCATCAAATTCAATCGCTATAGAAAATCTGTAAATACAGGGTATTTACGAACTCCCCACCAATACTCTAGGGCAAAACGCATATCTGAATATCATATTTAAATTGTCCGGAAGTCTTCAGTTACTCACACTGCGGCCATTTTGATTTTTTCACTAATTATATTTTTTCTAAATAATGGTTTAACATACAAAATTGACACTTTACACAATCATTTCTAACAACTAGGCCTACACAAAGCTACAATTTTTTTTTAATTCATAAAACAACATGGCGGCCATTTAAAACTTTGTTTCTTGAATAACTCAGAAACCGTTGGTTTTACAAAAATGTTACAGCAATAACTTTTTTTTAGTAAATTCTATTGCCTATATTCGAAGTGTCCAAAACTCCTTAAAGCGGTTATCCTTAAAGCTGCCATTTTGTTTTTTTTCACTTGGGAATTTTTATGTTGTATTGATCTAAAATTTGTCATGAATATTTATCCTATAAAGACTCAACTTAAAAAAATAAAAAAAAATGTTCGATGTAAATATTCAAAATGGCAGCCATTTTAAATATGTAATTATATCGAAAATTTTCTATTTTATTTTTTTGAGTTGAGTCTTTAGAGTATAAATTTAATATTCATGCCAAACTTCAGATCAAATTATTTTTCCAATAATTATCAAACGTACTCGGAAGAGCGTATTTTGGCCTCTCAGGAGTTTCAAAGTCAAGGATAGGGGCTGAATGGTGTGCCACCATTTTATGCTATCAATAGCTGGGATCAACAAAAACAAAAAAATCTGGTGTGGCGCACTAACACAACTTTCCTTGCCGTTATGAGAATTGATCACCTGATGCTAGTGTTCACGCGCATCTCAAGTCTACTTATAAACAAAGATCTGAGCCAGCTGGTGACAGGACAATAACGCTGGAGACATACGAGGTCTGCTAACTCTTCATAGTGAATCATTTAATAGAATCAACAGTTGCCAACAGTTTGCAATTATTGGATAATCACGTTTTCTCAAATTTCGAGGTTATTTTCAATTTTAGGTGAAAAAGTTACTGAACATTACTTGTAGAGATTTTCATGCTCAATCTTTTCCACTCGATTTTTTTTGTTTAATTGTATCTGAAGCCTGATAATTGGGAATCTAAAAACAAACTTTGCATAGATGGGGCGGTGCTCCTGAAATTTTTACAGATTTGTCATGAATTTTTTTTATGACTCGTGGCAGTTAATAGAGCTTATCAATTACTATTTTAGGTATGAATTTAATCAAAATCGTTGGAGCCGTTTTCCAGAATATCGCGAAAACCCTGTTTTTGACAACATTATCTCCATTTTAGCCGCCATCTTGAAATGCATCTTTTTTTTGCATCCGATCGAAATTGTTCGTGTCGGATCCTTATATTGTAAGGACCTTAAGTTCCAAA
Source organism: Nilaparvata lugens (assembly GCF_014356525.2). Classification (NCBI taxonomy): domain Eukaryota; kingdom Metazoa; phylum Arthropoda; class Insecta; order Hemiptera; family Delphacidae; genus Nilaparvata; species Nilaparvata lugens. The sequence goes on from NC_052507.1 coordinate 54,314,906, forward strand.
TTTCAAGTCATTCCATTTATTGGGAAATGAGATATCGTGTACAAAGACGCACGCACACACACACACACACACACACACACACACACACACACACACACACACACACACACACACACACACACACACACACACACACACACAACACACACACACACAACACACACACACACACCACACACACACACACACACACACACACACACGCACACACACACATACACACAATACTTTCCTTACCTATGGTAATTAGAACAAGGAAAGTAATACAGAACGATTGAAAAATTCAGCAACTGCAAGCCACATGATTATACATAGTGAAAATGACAACCTCACCTCGAATAATCCAAGCAGTGTTCCATTTCAGCCTTTCTGGAGGCAATCAGCTTCTTGCGTTTGAAATAATTCAGTCAAATATCTTGTAAATTGCCAGCCTTCAGCATACAATAATTTGGTACACAATGCATACCATGCAGCCTCTCTCCTAACTTTAATATCCCCCTTGGAGACCAAAATACGATCTTCTCTTGCCAATTGAAAAAATAATATTAATTATTTCTGAGAAACTTTCTCGCTTTCACCACCTACTTATTTTTTGCAACAAAAAAGTTTCTAGCATGTCGAAAATTTCATGTTTTCTGCTCGAAATGTCTCGATATTGACAAACATAATCATTCATTTAAAAAATAACTATTAGTCGGATAAAAATGATCCAAACACCAACAGGAGACATTTTCCCCGTTAATTTGATATAAAATTATTACGCATTACGACGCCCCATGATTCAAAGAAAAACAAAACTTCTTTTGAAGTGACATTCAAAAGAAAAACAAATCTTCTCGATGTTTCTAATTTTATCATGAAAGTTAAATTTCCATTTAATCCTTTAACCCTGTAGCTTTTTAGTACTACTAGGATATCGGGGATGATACTGTACATCCAATTTTGACGTTAAATTGGAAATTTGAGAAAGTTGCAATTTTACAAGATTTGGCAACCCTCTAATTTATTCGGATGGAGGGCCAAGTCTCAACTTATTTTACACAAAATATATATACCAACTGATTGAGAAAAATATTTTTTCAGAATAATAAATGCTGCATGACTAAGCTCATAGGAAGTCCGTATTGAGATGTAAATGAAAATGTTGGTTGTCAGAAAAATTCCATAATTCACCAAATAAAGTCAAGTGTGACATGAGATACATTGAATTTTTGCCGGTACGAAGCTCGCCGGGTAAGCTAGTAATTAATAAATATTGCTATCCAATGCTGAATGGCATGAGTCCATTGCTATGTATGTTCAGCGAGGAAAATACGATTGTGTGTATAATTTTTTTTCCGAATAGATATGGTTCTATTTATTTTTATTGGTTTTTCTAAATTATAAAAATTTAGCGATGAGAATTATTTTGAATTTCAAATACAATTGCATTTTTATTGTACGTTACCATGAATTTATTGATTATTGGTTTAACATATTCTGATTTTGTTGTAATAGCTGTAGATTGATTATAGTGGGATATTTCAATCCTACTGGAATGGAAATCAGCACTGCAAAAGTATACCGAACTTAGTAATGAAACTCATCCAATAAAGTGAGAAACTTCGAAGTTGTCATTGGATTGAGTTCCTACGAAAACTTCTGAGCTAAATGAGAGCAATCAAATGAATGATTTATTAACGCAAGATATCCACTAACAGGTGACATGCTCATCGTTGAGAGAGTTATTCAGTTTCAGAAACTTATTGGATCTGATCTACTGATACAGAGTGTTTCAACATGATTTGTTTAAACATAATTTATTTGTTTCAAAGATGAAGTGAGTATAGTGAATTTAATACAAATAATCTCCAAGAACTTTCGAAAAGGAACATTTTTTGCTTGGTTGCACCAGAGACAATATTAAATAGACAAAAATATATGAAAATATATTAACCAGTAGCTTTACTCTATGGTTACACCAATCGAGTTGAACTATTCCGAATTTTGAGAATGATACCTGCATGAACCACAGACTTGTGCGTAATATGATGATGATGAAAAATCGTTTCTGGAAGTGTGCATGGTATCCTGTTGTTGATTATTAGAACAAGAAAAAATTTAATTTTAATCTTTTTAAATTTGTTGATATTCCATTTCATTAGAACAACAGCATCGTTTTATCAACTTCTTCGCTACATTTTCATGGATTGATTGATTAGCTGCCTCTATTTAAAACCATGGATATAGGATTGTAAGTGCACATTTCATTTTCCCAGCTCCATAACCTCATTCTCCTCAGCAAACTAGCTCTTCTCGCAGTAAAGTCGTGCAGGAATTTGATGCTTTCCAGGAGCTGATCCAAAAAAATTCAGGATGATGTCAGTATTGTCGCAGAAGGATGTAACATCGTTAGCAACGTGCTGCAAGTGATAATGGTGGCTAAAATTTCCTTTCATCACCGGCAAGAAGGAAAAAAAGAAGAAAAGAAGCAGAAAACATGAACATCTTTGTTGGTAGTTGACAAATTCTTTACATGGTCATAACTACGGGAGGAGAAAGTGATGAAGTAAGATGAAGAATGTTGCAGTGAATGTCATAGAGAGAGAGAGAGAGAGAGAGAAAAAGAGAGAGAGAGAGCTATAATTTGGGTAAGGAAATGATAATTGTGATAATTGGTGTCTTCCTTATGAAGTGATTTATCGACTGTTGTATGACTATCATCAGCTTTCTTGTTCTTCTGTTTCTCCTCCATCACCTCATTTATCTCACTTCTTTACAGTCAGTCCTTTTTTCACTTCATTCGCTAACTATCCTTTTTTCATCCTTTTCTTCTACTCGTTGCACTTTTCATAATTCTCCGATCTTCACTAACTTTTCTACCCCTTACCAGCTACCTGTCGCAACTCTCCATATTTTTCTCATTCCTTCGCAGTGTCTTTTAACTATTTCTCCTAACTATTCTGTTTCTTTCTACTCTTTCCCATCATACTTTACTCTTTCTCCCGTCCTCCATCCCTCTTATTTCTCATTATTTCTTCTATGTGAATCGTTGAAGTTTTCTATTGCACACTAGTTCTATTCTAAAACAGTAGATTATTATAATTCTTTCTCATGAGAACAAAAGTATTTCTATTCATTTCTTCAATTTCCACATTCCTTTCTCCCTTTCTCCTCCTCCTCCTACTCCTCCACCTCATCTTCCTCAACTACTGCTCTCCATTCTCTTCCCTCATTCTTATCCAATCATCCAAATCCTGTTCCCCCATTCTCATCCTCCTCCATCCATCCATCCCTCCTCCTCCTCCTCACTCAGTATTCTCCTCCTCCTTCCCTCTTTCTCATCCTCCTCCTTCACTTATTTCTTTCTCTCATTCTTTCCTATTCTCATCCCTTTTCCTGCATCTCCTCCACATCCTCCTCCATCTACTCATCCTTTTTTTTAGATGCTTTTCACAAAATGTCACGTGCTTTATTTCATTCATTATTTTGATTAAGACTGCATTATTGGCCAGACACGACAACTCCCAATGTTTTGTCACGTTTTTGACAGCGAAAGTAAATTCATTAAATTGAACAATGTGCTGTCAAATTTGTGACAATGGCCGACCAAATACCTCTGCCTTTGCCAAACTTACAGCAGACTTTCACGTTCGAGGTCCAAGGCTACTGTTCTTCCTCTGCTTATTCTTCTTTGTACAACAAAATTATTGTGATGCATGTTTTTATTGTTTGGTAGTCTTCCGGCTTCTCTCTATAGTCATGCTCGAACCCGGGACCTTTAGGCTACTATGTAAGCTCACTAGCCTATGGTCACTTCACAATAATACCTATCATTAAATTGGTTGGAAAAGAAGAAACTAAGTACGGTAACCACAAAGTATTTCTCATGTTATGACCATAATACCATCATATCAAACAAATATTTTCCTTGAAATAGAGTTCAAACATCCATGAAACAATGAAATACATACTTCAAGCAATGAAGCATTTTATAGAAGCTTCACGGCATCTTTCGATAAGCTTACGTATCAGAAAATGAGACAAAATATAGTACAAAAAGAACTCAATATAGAACTTCAAGTAGGCAATGTTTTCGCTCCAGTTTGTCAATAATTCCTTATCAGGTCGTCACATTGCTCTTGATTGACCATTCAATAAATTATTATCTATGGTTACTGTAAAGGAAATAGTTGTAATGATGATTGGCATCTAGCTTATAGTGAGATTAATGTTAAAGGTTAGAGAAAATTATAGGAAGACATGGCTGCGACATTTCTCGTTCCACCTTTCATAGAATATAGCTGTGATTTAATTCATCCAGGTATATATTTTATTATATAATAATATAATATCTGTAAATAATAATATTATTTCTGATTATTCTTGATTATGATCAGTTCTATCCCAAATGTATTGTATTCAGCAAGAAAATATATCCCATCATGATTTAGTGATAAATTAACACAATTAAGTTAAATATTCTGGTAGTTCATTTTAATTCATCGCTGACAAACGATTCAACTGTGCGGACTAGGATAAGGATAGAGCCAATGCACCTGGAATACATTCTAGAATGTATTCTTGGTACATTGGATAGAGCTATATGCTTCGTCTACTAACAGAAAAAGATAGCAAAGCAATGCATGTATTTCAGTCAAGTTCAGAGGCTTATAATTATTTTTTGTAAAGTTTTTTTTGTATTTTTTTTTGGCGAATAAATAAATTCAATTCAATGTTAATCTAGTGCTGACTTTAAAACATGTATCTAATTACATCAGATCAACATTATTATTACTTGCTCTAACCTCAATAAAAAAATTGAGTAAAAGTGAATAGTTTATCAACAGATGAATCCAGTGCGAAGAAAGAAATTAGAATCCGAGAACGAAGTGATACTAACGGAAATATTCGAATTTCTTGATACTTCAAACAAAATAAAATAAATAAATGAGTCTCTTTGGATAAAACAGAAGCATTCTGACATTTTATATTTCTAATGTGATCCAATTTCTTTCTTCATTTTTTTAAATGGAAAAAAAATAATAATAAAGTCCAAATAATACATAATGATCAAATTTCTTGATAATACACAAATTAAATTAAACAACCTGAGTAGAAAAAAGTCGGAAAAGAGTACCCAATGACTAAATTACAAAATATACAACTTACTATGGCACTAACCAAATATGCGTAAGAAGGAAATATCCATGTTACGCTATTTCATTTCTTAATTTAGATTGGATTAATTCTTTCTTTTTCAAAAGTATATAGGCCTATTACCTTTGAGTGGAAATGATCTAGATGAGAACGAAACAGCACCAACTTGGCCTCAATTACAAACATTGACAACTATTGAGATGATGTATAATAATAACAACAATAATAATGGGGGTTCATTAGTATTTTAATATCAAACCAAACTATTAAATTATTGAAATACCTCAGTAATTAAACTCTTGAATTAATTGCCATCTATAGCGCCAAGCATCTCTACAAAATAATGCCAGCTTTACCCAATCCTTGCCGTTCAAAAAATCAATAAATGCTTCCTGGTTAAGCTCAATAGCTCCCAAATATCTACATCTCCACTCTGATAGAATGGGGCATACTGCTAGGAAATGGAAAATATCCTCGTTATCCCCTCTGTTACATAATGAACAGCGCATGTCTCTATTTTCCAACCACGGCTTGTAGTTCAAATCTATCAATCCACATCTTGCCTTCATCACCCATTTTATAAGCGCATGGCTACTCAGCTCCTTTATATAGCTCGCAGATCCTAGACCCAATTTCAGTGCTCTGTAATGAATATGAAAATTTGCCGCCGTTGCACCTCTCAAAAGATCCTCCCTGAAATTCTCTCTCACCCCATCCAACAATTTCAACATTTCTCTCTTCCAGTTACCCATATTCTGAGCGGAAAAATCCAAATTAACATTGCACTCTGTTGCCATTTGTATCCATGCCTTGTACCAAAAACATTTCTTCCTTATTACCTCCACAGCCATAATCTTTGGTAATCTATCATTTTCCATTTTCAAAACTTTATTGATGTATTGAAAATGAAGCTTCAATGTATACTCGAAAATCAGCCTTTCATCCGTTTCAAGAAACAACATGTAATTTGGTGTGTTATTTGGCAAAGCGAACAATCTTTTAATATACAATCGTTTTAGTTTCTCAATGCTATCAAATTTCTGAAACCCCCACACTTGTGCCGCGTAACAGATTATTGCTCTACTACATGCATTAAATAATACCGATTTAGCTTCAAGATTGATTTTATTGTCATTTATCACTCTGTTCCAACCAACATTCAAACTCAATTTTGCAATCTGTAACCTCTCCTTCATGTGCTGCTCCATGCTCATTTTTGGTGTGAATGTCACCCCCAAATATTTATAACTGTTAACTTGTTCCACTTCATTGCCTCCAAAAAACCAGCGTTCATTTCTACCCATTCTTCCACCGTTTCTGAAAACTAAAATTTTTGATTTTTCCAGGTTGACAGTTAGATTCCACTGCTCGCAATACAGTTTCATATTATTTATCATCCTTTGTAAGCTAACAGGAGAGTCTGACAAGAGTACAATATCATCGGCGTACATTAGTACCCTTATTCGTTTGTTTGCCACTAGTATGCCTCCCTCTAGAGCATCATCTAAATCATTCAAAAAGATTGAGAATAATAACGGGCTGATCACGCATCCCTGCCTTAAGCCCATCTCTGTAGCAAAGCTCTTTGTCAGGCCATCTTTACACCATACACTAGCAATTGTTTCACTATTCAAAGCTTTTAGTATATTAATCATTTTTGTGGATAAACCTAGGCAGGATAACTTGTAGAAGAGAGCGCTTCTATCAATAGAGTCGAACGCGGCTCGGTAATCGACGAAGAAACAGTAAACTTTATTTTTTCTAATCTGCAATTTTAATTGAATAATAGATGAAAGAGTGAAAATATTATCGACAGTTGAATAACCTTTTCTGAAGCCGGCCTGATATTCATTGAGAATATTTCTGTTCTTGACCCATTTATCAATTCGTTTCAACAAACATCCACAAAACAGTTTTGCGATAACGTCCATAAGTCTTATACCTCTATAGCTCTCTACATTTTCTCTCTCTCCTTTCTTGTAGAGTGGGAACACGATCGATAACTTGAAACTGTCTGGCACGTCACCCGAGTTGAAAATTCTATCAAATAGAATTATAATCTTATCAATTAGACTCGACGGAGCATTTTTGTAAAATTCATAGGAAATGCGATCCACTCCTGGTGCTTTATTATTTTTAGCTTCCTTTATAACTAACAACAACTCTCTCATTTCAAAATTCCTATCCATCTCTAAGTTCTCCACTATAGGGACTGCATACTGTACTGGATTACTTATCAATTGAGGATTCCATAATTTGAAAAAGTAATTCACCCAATCTTGAGCATTTATAGAATTCGAAACAAATTTATTCCTATTTTTAAACTTATTTAATCCATCCCAGAAGTTTTTTGTATCTCTTGCTGAATTTAAATTATCAATAAGTCTGCAGTTGAACTCTTTTCGCTTTCTCTCGCATAAACTTTTGAATGAACGTTTCACTTCAAGATAATTTATCCTATTATATTCAGAGTGGTTGTTTCTGTAAAATTTCAAAAGAGACATGACTAATTTTCTCGTATTCCAACATTCCCAGTCAAACCATGGTTGCTCAAATTTTATATTTTTTTGTCCAGGCTCCTTTATCTGACTGCTTCCTGACGCCTCTATTATACAATTTTTTATACTGTCCAATAATTGACGATTATCACTGCCTTCTACAACCATGCTTTGAACAATATCAGTGACTCTATTTTTATAATTCTCAATACCACACCTTAATACTAGTTTGGGCAACAGAGGCAGACAATCATGTTGCTTATCTTCGCGTGCCATGTATAATTCTAATTTTATGGGCATATGATCGGAATACGCACACGGTATTACTCTAAAATTGTGAACATAGCAAGTAAGACTCAATGGCACGGCTGCTATATCATTAACTGACGCACCACTTGCCCCAACAAACGTCATCTCACCCTCCTTATCTCCTTCTGTTCTCCCATTAACAACAATATAACCCAGATTATCACACATTTCTAAATACTTTCTTCCTCTTGAATTTATAGTCAAGTCTTTTGAGGTTCTTAATAAGTACAATCCTCCTAAATCATAATCAGTATAATCAGTTACTCTCATTCCTTGCATATTGCCTATTCTAACATTCTTATCACCTATCAACGCTATTTCTAAATCTGAATTCTCCAATAGGAAATCATACAGCTGTTCAAAATCTGTCTGCCAATTATTGGGATTAATATATACAGGTAATAAATGAACATCCTTATTTTCACTAATCTTGACAATCGCCACTGGTCTACCTCTCACTCTCTCTACTCTAATACTATCTTTAAAAATAGAGTTTTTATTCAAACCCAACAATAAACCCCCACTAGCTCTGCCGTAATGAGAAACTCTCACACCCCAATTCCATACAACTATAAAATCTGAGAGATACGAATTAAAATAACCAGCATCTTTCTCCAACACAAAAGTTTCACTTAAACATATTACGTCGTATTCTCTTAGGATATTGAAGAAACTGTTCTCATTAAGTTTACTTTTCAGACCACAAACATTATAATACAAAATAGACAGAATAGAGTTTTCACCTCGACCGTGTGGTGATTGAGCCGTGGGCGCGGGTCGGCCTCATTCGTTATGAGGCGAGTCGCCATCCTCGTTGCCAGCTACTTGGGCGTCGGGTCGTCGACGTCGATCTCCCCTCGTAATTGCTTGTATCTGCTCGGTGAAGTCCATCCTCAGCATCTCCTTCAGTTTTTCCGCTCCGTCCTCCGTACCAGCCATCAGCCTGTTGCCATCTTTCGACCATTGGAATTTAATTTCTTCCACCAACATGAAATCGAATCCTATATAAGTTTTAATTCCGTTTGTCATCCTATCAATAGCTTTCTTCAATGCCAACAGTCTAGCACGGATAACACGAATGTCCTTTGGATAATCCCGATGGACCACATAATTTGTATTTTTCAACTTCCGAACATTTTTGAAAATTCTATTGATATGTTCATCTTTTGGTATATGCGCGATTACTGAAGGTCCTCTGCCCAACAAATGAGCCCTATTTACTTCGATTTCACTTGTTACACCTAAAACTTCCGAACAAAATTCTTTCACTTTCTCAACACATTTATTGTTTTCCACGTTTCGTAATCCTTTGAAAATCACATTATTTCTTCGTGATCTAGTTTCGAGCTCAATAAGCCTCTCCTCACTTTTTTCACCCATACGGCGCATTTTTTCTAACTCTCCTTTAAGCGATTTATTTTCCTCCTCTAACACCGTAATTTTCGCGTTAAGCGTTTGAATGTCTTCCTTAGTAGCAAGTTTAGAAATGTTTTCCTCTAGAATATTTTTAAAAGAGTCCATTAATTGTGTAAGTGACATATTTCCGACCTTTTGCTCACCCATATTTGCAATCTGTTGACGTTTAGCAAGATTCTGATGCACTTCTGGTGAATTTCTTGAACGCTTCTTACTTTCTGAACTGGATGAGCTCATCTGCCTCCCGTTAACACTCGTTAACCACAGGATTTAATTCAATATTAACTCACTAATTATAATTCTAATAAACACCTGAACTCATGAAATTAATAGGTTAGCAGAGAAAAGAACCAGCAATTTCACGCCGCAAAAACGTAAGTCTTGACCGGTAAACACTGATAAGAGAGCAAACTAAGCGACCGTTCAGCTCGGTGTCTCAATCGGAATTCCAAAGGAAATGAGAATGAAAAGACACATGAGAGGAAATGAAAGGAGAACTTGAGAAATAGAGGATAAGGAGAAGAATAAGAAGAAGGACTAAGGGAGCCTGAGGAGAGGCACGAATAGGAGGAGGAGGAGGTGGAGGAAGAGGTGAAGGATAGGAGAAGACAATGAGACATGATTTGAGACTTGAGAATAAGTGCAGCTGAAGAAAAAATAATGGAAATACATAGAAGGAGAATGTGTTAAAAGCGTAGAGAGGACAATGATAATAATCAGTGGTGTGACGAATTAACAGTAACAAATTGAGAATTCAGAAAGAGTATTCAACTGTAGCGGTATTGGGTTACAAATTTACTGTACTGTTCTCACCTACAAAATGGACTGATTATGATTTATGGACACAAAAAGGAGAATAACGAAATAACACGACTTGAAACTATTGTGAGGTTCACTTCCAACTGCCAGTATTGGTTTAATGAGAAGCATTGATGTTATTGTGTATAAAATTCTGATAGTTTTAAGTGAATCTCACTACAGAGACAAGTATGTTTTGTTCTATCTAAATTTGTTACAGGTGTCTTCAGTCTTCACTTGAAATACGTTGTTAGAATGCACCCGGTATGCGTTTGATTTAATCGAACAACACCCAAAGGATGTAGGGTCATTAATATGTGTTATAAAATATCTCGTTTTACGAATAGAGTTGGTTACAAGGCAGATATTTCTCTATAATATCTACCATAGAATCAACTGGTTAGAATTGATAAAGAAGAATATTCTGGGACCTTATCAATCTTATTAGATTAGTAGAAATGATAGGATGGCATTCTAGCCAAGTTTCTTTTTCACTCCGCCATCTATAGTGGATAGCTGTGATTCAAGTCATCCCATTATATCTGATATGATATTAATTGATCATCCTTGTTGATAATTATCAATTATATATGATGAATATATTTTATTCAACAATATAATATCTTTATAACTTTATTCAACAATATATTCTTTATTATATTTAAATTAAATCTTTCCATGATTTAATTAGAACGTTTGATATTTATTCATTCAGCGTTTGGCATATACACAAAATTTATGAAGCTCATTAGTCTCAAATGCCTACATATACTTTTATAATTATACTTAACTTCTTATAATGAATAATTATATAATATGGTGTTAATTCTAGTAGTTCATCATATCTTTACATATTATATTTTTAACAATTTGATAACGGCGTATTTAAAATTGGATAAAGATATCTGATTTGTCTAATGGCTGACGAGAATAGTAAACCAATGTAAAAAAAACGTGAGCAAATGTTAATGTTGTTGAACGTGAATCACACAGTGTTGGCAATCAACAAACCATTTCTGGGCTTCACTGTCCACTCTGATAATATGAGCATGTCACTTTCCTTCCTTTACCGTAAACGCTACCACGCACATAGATCATGTCACAGAGTTAATCAGCTGATCAGCTGACGTGATGACCGTGACGAACCTGGAGAAAGTCTGCACCTAGCGAAGATGCTCTTCTCTGTCTAATCAGCTGACTGATGGCCTTGAAAGGACACTGTACTTCCGCACTCGTCTTCTTCCCTCCTCCATCTAATGCTCCTCTACTTCTTCTTCTTCTACTTCTTTTTCTTTTTCTTCTTTTTCTTTTTCCTCTTCTTTTTCTTTTTCCTCTTCTTTTTCGTCTTCTTCATGTTTCTCTTAATTTCTTCGTGCTCTCTTCTGTCTGTCAGTCTTCTTACTTCACTTCCGTTTGTGTGAAACGATGCCCGGCTAGCGTGTGAAGTCTGTCTCCTTGTTTCTCTGTTAATTATCCTCCTTACAATTCATTGTTTTTTTCTGTAAGTTGCATTTCCTTCCTCCCTGAACGAAGGTTATTGAAAGAATATGGGTATTCTGATTAAAATTCGGAAGTTTTAATCTTTTTCTCTCGTTTAGATAGACTTCAGGATTTTATTTTAATCCCTAGACGTATACTCAGATTTGTTTATGAGATCAACATGACACAAGCACTTTTTTATTTAATTTAGTAAATTATTAGTCAAAGATGGTCACAAATGTTTTTTTAGAGTCATCATCATCATTGCTATCTCTTACGTGGGCTTCCAATTTTTGATCTTATGACTTCTGGTTCATTTTTTAATACCCTTTAAAGAGGGGGCTTTTATTGCCTCAATTTCGCCCACATCACTTTTATTGTAAAGTGTAAATAAAAGTCATCTATCTATGGGATACCTTTCTGCAGACATTCACTTCATGTTCCTTCATTTAATCCGGTATTCTGTATTTTTTCATTCAAATTGTATATTCCAGCTCTGCTTGGATGCTCTGCTCATTTCTAACAAATTTTGCAATGTAATATCAATATCATATCTTTATTACTTCAAATACCAGTACTGTAATACGAGTGTACGAAAAACAGGTCACAACAAGAACAAGCTGATTGACTATAAATAATGTATAGATACTATAGAGTTGAACCGATTCGAGGATAATTATAATGAGAATAATTAGTTTTGATTCAATAGAATCCAATTTAGATTAAAGTCAGATAGATTCAAACATAAATTAAAAAAAATATTAAGAAGGCTATAGACACTATACAGTAAGAAAATCAGAGAAATAGTCAAGGAAATTCAAATCTTACTGAACGAAACCAATCACCAGAGGAAGTTATGTAGGAGTAAACTGCAAACAGAGTCATTTATAGAGAGGAATTACAAATAATATCAAGGAAAGAAGTGACCCCTAAATAATGAGAGGGAGACTAAGGCTCGGTTGCACAAAAGCCGGTTAAATTTTAACCGTGATTAATTTTACGAGAACCAATCAGATAATGTTTTTCGAAAAGTCGGCTTCTCTATATGATTCTCGTAGAATTATTAACGGTTGAAACTTTACCGGCTTTTGTGCAACCGGAACTAAAACTTGAACCTTCTTAACGAAAACTAGAGACTGTAATGTCTTTGTTTTGTGATGCCCAAAGAACTTACTTTTTCAAGATCCAAGCAGATCAGTGCATAACAAATGATTTTGAGAAACTGCAAAGGACTTGAAAAGATGAGATTTCTCCAGATGAGGCTAGAATATAACAGAACACCTCTTGCAAAAATCTGAAGAGAGATTCCCTCATTTCCGATAAAACTTGTCTAACAATGCACCGACTTTTAACGATAGCGACATCATTTTCTTTCCTTGCGAAATGACGATTTGCGAGCGTAGGCCAGAGTAGAATTTCCAATTAGAAATACAATACTCGATCGTTGCAACCCACATAAAACATCTTCACAACAGATTTGTCTCACAGTGTGTCACAATTTGATCCTTGATTGCGTACCAGTGTCACAGTTTGTTGCTCGATTTGTGTCGGAACTGTTGCAAATAATGGCGATACCGATTCTCGACTCATCAACTTATTTTAATGACCGATGACATACGATACTTGTAGAGTTTTTTGAATTGAAATCATCAGAAACGTTTTTGGTATCGTTTGAAGTGAACTTAACAGTTTGATCCATCTCAAAGCAGTCAACAAAGAATAATATGAATGAGAAGGGTTGGTTTTGTTCATTGTGATACTAGTATTTGGATTTCTCCAATATTTGCTGAGTTTGGTTTAAATGGTGGTTATGAATGTGGACACTGCAGCCCTAACAATAACGAGCTGTTGACACGTAACCGGACTATTTCACTCTAGAAATCAACCTATTCATCGCAGTAGTAGCCTACTTGATCCATGATCAATTAATAATCATGACTTGCACTTTTAGATCAGCCGTCAACGGTTTTGGTTCAAGGTATTCCAAACGACACTCATTTGGAACACTTTTACTTCAACGAAAATTGGAAAAAGGAACTTGGATCGACAACTTATCTACTCAAGAGATTGAAGAGTTTGTTATTACTATTATATTGAATACTGTGTTTTAGTGTTTGGAATTTTGTTCTACACCAGTAACTTCATCTCTCTTCTCATTTGTGTTTTCTCTCTCTTATGCCAATCTTCCATCTATCTTCTCTATACAAATTTTCAATATTTTCTCATATTTTGAATAATTCAATTAATAATAAGCTATACTGTAATTTATTGTAAATTAGTAATTAGTCTATTAGTAAGCCAGAATTTATTATATCAAATGAATAAATAACACCCATCTGATCCTTTCTTCTTCCTTATCTCATCATCCTGTATCTCATTCTTCATCTTCTTCTTCTTCTTGTCGTCCTTCCCATTCTCATCCTATTCCGCCATCTGTCCCTTTCTTCCCGCCTCTTCCTTTTCAAAATTTCCCTTTTATCTCCCTTTTTTCCACCTTCTATTCACCTCCCTCCTATAATCTTTATTCATCCGATCTTTCCACAAGATAGATTCACTTTTGTTCTACCGCTATCTCCAGCTACCGCCAAACCTGAAAGATGTTGACCTGAGCCCTGAGACATGAGGTCAGGTTAGGTCAGGTTTTATTCTTCATTCTTTGCCTTCGGGAGCAGTTATGTTACGTCAGTCACGAGTCTAATGCAGAGTGATATATAGATAAATATTGTAATATATGGATATAATAGCTACACAATGCACAGCTCAAGGCCGTTGCACACTGTACAACTTCAAACACAGTTTATTGTAATTTCCTCTGGGCACTTTCACGATCAAGATATTGGTCGGTTTTGAACCGGCGATTTGGAATAGAATTAGAATTCTTTCACGATCAAGATATTGTATGAGCCGGCGACTTGAAACTGAATTCATCGGTTGTTCTCGGTCTGCGAGTTTGTGATCAATTGTAACAGCGTCATAAATATTATAAACAGTTCCTATATTTTATTTCAAAACTGCAGTGCACGATAAGTAGGCCTTTCAGAAAAGGAATAAATAATGAAGCTGTTTGTTCATCGGTGAAGCGATGAGGTCTGATTGAGAATCGTTGATAAATCTTGAAAAATGAGTTAGGAAACTCTACTCTCAAAAGTCTTTTACACACAGTTATTGGCATTGCTGAGAGAAAAAAAAAGATCTCCAAGTAATCCATAATTATCATCTCATTATACTTGAGTAAGGTAAAGTTTACAATGAGAGATGAATGTACCGACAACTGTCAAGTGCATTTCGAACCAACGGCAATTTCTAGGCTCATTATAATAATTAGCTTCTCATCCGTCCAACGGGATAGGCAGATGCATGCCCCATAACTCATCTCAGCGATAGATAGCAGGAACTCATCACATTTCCAAAGCTGCAGAAAATTCAGTTGTTACAGTCAAATTTTAACCTGTATAATTCAGTTCAACAAACTTCTGAATCTCCGTTGTTCAATTTGCTGTATGTTGATTTGCACAATTTGTCAGTGTCTGCTCTGACGGGAGCGTGGAGCATCGACCCGTGTTCCTCTGTATGCTAATTGAAGTGAAGAGTGCTGCTGTAGCTAACCACTCAAATGTCTCGTCATTAATTGCACTCTCTGTGGTTCATACATTCGCTCCTCTATTCTTGAATGTATTTCTGTATCACCAGAGACACAGCAAATAATATATTTGTTTCTTGCCTTATAAATAAGTGTCTTGCCTTATTACGAGAATACTCTCATATTTTATTTATTCATTTGTTCATTCATTTATTCATTTAAATATTCATTCGTCTTGTGTCTATTTTTCTGAGCAAACACTCACAAACAAGAAATGCATATTCACTTCTATTATCTACGTTCGTCTGTTCTGTGGTACATTTCTCAATAGTACTGTACTCAGCCCCCTTGATGTTATTATATTTAACAAATTGAAAATATTATTTCTGGTGAAACTATTCAAGCTGAGTTGATATGGGATGAATTGATCTTCTCTAATCAAATTAATTTTTCGCTGAGTAGGAGGCGCACATACGTTTTAGAATTTTGGATGTGTAATTCGAGAGATATTTAGAAGAGGTGAATAGCCCTAAAGGATTAGTTGGGTTCCGAATCAACACCAAGTGATTTCACCTCTAAGCGCCTATCTGTCCGTTGAGAAGAAATAAATTGGACTGATAACTTGGATATTTACTCATCTATCGGTGAGTTTCAATTAATCAAGTTGGATGGAATTCAGTGAATGGATAAACATGAATTACAATGACGTATTTACAAGGAATATATGGTGTTCATCAATGTACCTAGAATACATTGTAATCTAGATACCTTGGTGTTCATGTTAGAATCAATGGGGTATCAAATCAATCAATGAGGAATGAGAAGAACACCTTCAATTTTTCAGTGCGAAAAATTTTCTTGAATTGTTAATTTTCATCATTGTATCACCTCCTTTAAAAATATTTACGAGACAGAATGTCATAAACTATGGGACGTCATGATTCTACTCATTTTTTTTCAATCATCGTTTTTATAATAAAAAATCGTAGTAATCTTTATTTTCATCATCATCATCATCATCATAAATAATAATCATTATAAAACTCATGATTATCATCATGAAGACAGAAATCTTTGCTTTGTTATTTGGCGACTGTATGCTTGTGTGCTAACTACTCGTACGTACAGCTTGTGTGAAATGCGTGTTTCGAAATAATTACTGCAGACTGCAGCGATACAGCGTTATCCACTTCAAACTGTCAGCATTACCTATGAATAACGTTGATGCTCCCCATTCAACCAATTATGACAGTTGAGAATGAATATCAGCAATCTGCATTGAATTCACCGGCGGTTGCTGTGTTCTAATTTAATTGGGCAGAACCGGAAGCTGCTTACTTTTCAGTTCTATTCAGCGTTTCTGGATTAAATGACCGTGAATATTTTAAAGTTTCACAATTAGGTTCGATGAAAGGCCTTCCCTGAAAGTAATGTTTGTGGGCATGAGAGGTTGTGCTCCAGGGAGAGATTAGAGAGGGACTTGAGAGATTTCTTTAGGTGTTCAATTTTCATGTTGAGTAATCCCTATGGTTGGAGTGATATCTAGTGAGCTAGTCTGGATGATGCTCTCGGCATAGTAATACAAAAATATAAATAGAAATACAAATCTCAAAATAGAAATATAAATCTCAGTACCTTTTCAAATTATTTCATCACAAGTTTCGGACATTAATGCCATTTTCAAGTCTTGATAATTCAATTTCAAGACTTCAAGTTAATTTCAAGTCTTGAAAATGGCATTAATGTACGAAACGTGTTCTGATAAAATAATTTAAAAGGGTACTGAGATTTGTATTTCTATTTATATTATTACAAGTATCCCTAAAGAAAAAAGATAATACAAGAATGTATTTCTATTACTAATACATTATTCTTATATTGTTATGGCTTTCGGTTCTCCCGTTGGAAGACCAAGGTTGACTTGTGGCAAGCTACATTAAACTCACTTTCAAGAAAATTCATTCCCTTACATCACCCAGAAGCCATAAGATTATGTGAGTATCATCTTCAACATCAAAAGAATGTTATTTGTTAATTGAGAGAATTCAAGAAAATAATTGAAGAATAATTAATACATTCCAAGCTTACAAGTTGATGGTTTTCAAGAATTAATTGATTATCAATATATTAAGGCTTGTATATCTAGTGTAAATACATTTATATCATCAGCGAAATCACTCATATTTGGTTTGGAGATAAGTTAAAACTTTCAACAATTAATGAGATTCAATGTAATTTATCAATTGATTCCTTGCTGTAGCTTGACTATATTCTATTTTGTTATTACAGTTTTTGTTAGATAATACTGTATAAAAATTAATTTGAAATCTAAAATCTGTTTCTCACTGTATTATAAACTTCCTAATCTACAAACCAATTCCATATAAAGAAGTAATTCTATACTTTTGTATTCTAATCTATCCTATTATATTCCAACCTCTGCTATAAAAAACGTTTTCGTAAATCTTGTATGGTTTGATAGAACCATATTACTATATTATGATATAACAATATTATCCATTCTACTTCCACCAACTCTTGGCAGATCTGGCTTCTCACTTCTCAGCGAGGTAGCTAAGAGCATAGTAGTCCTTCACGGGAGCCCTTCATTAGATCCAATCGAGTCCCACATCAAATAAAGATGCATTAGAGGCATCCATGCTCCACTTACTCTGTATGTGAAGAGCTCCATTTGTTGAGATTGAGTTGATTTGTCTGCGTTATCGAGTCTGCACTTAGTCACGACTCGCTCTAGCGAAGAGGTCTACTTCAGCCTTGGCTTGAATCAAGGTTTGAACCGTGTTCATACGCTATATATACAACCCTTAGGTTGAATCCAGTCTTATGTGATTTGTATTTACAATCTCTGTTTAATGAGAACTCATTCTCACATCTGAATGATGGCTATAACTGGATGTATCAGTATTAGCGATGTTCGTCACTTTCATCTTCCTCAAATATTGTATCCTTTTTGAGAATGCAGAGTTGCACCACGAATTCTAAAATCTATATCCCTGCTTTCCAATTAATACGAGTATATGCTCTGTTGGACGGGAAAAGAATTGCAATCGCTTTTATGGGAGTGTTCACATATTTAAAAAAATGTGTAAGTACTCCAATAAGAGTCATCGGTATTGTCTTTCTGTCCAGCAGAGCAGAAATACATTGAGAGTCTTAGCTTATCAATATTCATTCCATTATGACGTACATGATTATTGTATTAGATGATTGAGAATTAGATCAACCGAAAAATAGTACATGGAAAAATGTAATCATTATTGTAAATGGAAAATTATGGGGAGTGGATCATTTTCAAGTTAGAACTATTTCCTACTGTTGAAAGTCCGTATAAAATATTTCTGAAAAGATCAGTCAATCCAGTTGGCTCATTGCACAGAGAACTTAAACGATTTCGAAGACTTTATGCTTTGCTTATTATCATCGAAACATATTCATATAACAATCAACATCACATCAATTGAATACTAACATTCCATTCATATAAAAATATTATTCCACATATGAAGATATTCATGAACTTGAATACATTATGTGATACGAGGAAATGTCAAGGTAACATCTTCGCTTCGAACATTTTAGTTAATGGCTTCAAAAATGTGATCGGGATTGTTCACTATTTCAATGAAGAGGTGTCTACGTTTCTGCTATTAAAGGCTGCAACTTAGGAGATTATTCATATTTATTATTATAGTTATAGCATTCACAATAGAAGGTCAAAAATAGTTTTATGTGTAAAATATATAAGAAAATCTCATGCTATAAAATATTGAACATTGGAGAAATAAGGAGATTGATATATTTTCTTGAGCGGCCTTCCAAACCATCCTCTGTGTTGACTCTGAATTGTTATCAAATAACTGTGAGAGGATGAAATCAAACTTTTAGAGACTGTAACCATAAAATAAACAATCAATTGTTTAGGCTTTTCCTGTTGTAATTCAAGTTATAGTTGTATGAATAAAACAAGATAGTCCAGGCGCTGGCTTACATTGAGCATACATGAGAGAGGCAGAGAATTTGACTTCGGATTATTGTTAGGGGGTGTTTAGTGTATATGAAACTCGATGTCGTCACGTCCCAGGGTGGTCGACAGCTTGGGGGGGAGGGGGGTAAGTTGTAAAAAACGCGCGTTTATAAAATCGCCTGTCCTGCAGTTACTATTCAAAGTACAGCTTTTAATTTTTTCTCAATATTATGTACACATAACTGGCTTTCAATGTGGTCCTATACTTTTTTGCGATAAACCGCATAGTTTTTCCGTAAAAAAATAAAATATCTCGAAAAATGTATTTTTTTATTATGGACTTTTTGTTATTTCTCGAATATTCAAGTAATTAGCCGACTTAGAGGAAAAGGCTCCCAATAAACGTTGTAGGCCATTTCTTGCTGAATCCAATGATATATATAGTTTGGGGGTTACGATCATAGATGCGGCGGTGGGAGGTGGATAAGTAGCACTGCTACGCTGCGGCGCGGTCCTCCCCCATGATTAATGCGCGTAATGGCCTGTCTATCGCATCGCTCCTACTAGTCTATGCATTCAAATTATGTATTTCAGGAACGCTATCTTATGTATTTTCGGTCGCTGAACACGATTTTTCAACTCTCAAGCCTTAATAATTGATAATTCTCATCATAATATACTAATTATGTTCAAAATTACAAACTTCATCTCATTCTGCAAGGAAACTAAGAAATGACTGTTTGAAATAAACGAAACTTGGGTTTCAAGAAATATATTAGGATAGAATAAAGTTAATATTTATATATGTTTATGTTCTATTGCTTTTATTTCAAATTAATTTATTGTGATGCGCTGCAGGCTAAATTATATTATTAATTGCACACTGGCCACGCTTACTTGATAGTGGTCAGTTAGTTTCCAAGAAATATTTGTGGAATTTCTTAGTTCTTCATGGTGGAAATGGAATTCATCATTCATTCATTATCATAATGATTATGTTCAGTATGAAAATGTTAATCTTTCGTGAATCTTCAGTTTGTCGTGGACTTTTGAGAAATTATATCCAATATAATAATAGATATGTGTCAAATCAAAATGAAATGAAAATTTAAATATTCATTCATATTATTTCCAACAGTATTATTATAATAATATTTCACTAACTTTTGATTGATTCATCCATTATGGTATTCCCGTTCAGACTGTTTTGAAATGGTAACAAGTTATTCAGTATCAAAATTTGGGATTCGAATAGTTATGGGCCATGCCTGCTATTCTTTCCCAAACATATTTATATGATTTGTAATTTTATCCACAAATGAATGAATGAATGTATGTATTCCTGCACGTAGCTAACGTATGGATAATTCCTTTATAGATTCTTGCATATCACATTAATAAATCTCTGCCACAGATTTAGAAATCAAGTCTCGATGGTTTGGAGAGCATATTATTGGAGTGATTCTTTTACTCTGCTGCTTCTAATATGTTCACTACCTTTGTTTGATTTTAGACCATAGACATGAAAAGCTATGTCCACCTGTATCACTCCATCTTTATTGAGAATTTTCATAACTCTTCTCATCACAAAGTTTCCATAATCTTGCAGCGTATTGAAGTTTTGAAAAGTGAAGTAGGAGTTGAATTCAGGAGAGCCATGTCATCATTATGCGAATTTGTCAACGATATTTAGGGATTTAGTCAAATCCACAACTAGTTTCACTTACAATTTCATAGGCCAAGTGAGATTAAGAGTTTTTTTTTAAATATCCATCAGATGTTGACAGAGATTGCGGCTATTGTAGAAATGCATGCTGCACTAAAACTTCAATGCTGAATTATCTTTAAACAGCTACCTAGTAAAAATACAGAGATCAGATCTTCTTGTTCTAGAATTAACTAAGACTAGGATTTTTGTTTGATTGCATCGTGGAGAATGAAAGAACTCTGTTTATTTTTATAGGTGAGAATACACTTTTACAATTTGCCACAACTATGTTCAGATAAAAATCGTTGGAGACCGAATAACTATTTCTTTCTATACGTTCAAAAGAGAATCACACACTTCTTCACTTGCTTCCAAACCATTGATAACATTATGCAGATTCTGTTGTCCATCAGAGTCTTGAAGAAAAATGTTAAGTTCTCTTGAGAAGATTATGCTTCTGGAAATCATTCTCATCTCTCATTATTCTTGTTTTACTTCATTAGATGACTTTCTTCACAAACTCCAGTGATATCCATAATGATGTCAACATACTTGAACAGAATATCTTTGATGGAAGATTTATTTATGTAGTAGCAGCCATTTTAGGAAAGCCTTTGAAGAACTAGCTATTCCAATCACTCAGTTTTGGATTATCTAATGAGCATCAATGCTCTAAAGCATGATCGGTTGTCACATTTATTAAATTTTCAAGGTTTCATTTGACAGAGAGTCAATGTATTGACTGTATAGAGTTAATGTTTCCTTATTGGAAATTATTTTTCACTTCTATGGGTATTTTTTTTATATTTTCTAGATATGACACAGACTTTATAACATAGTTTTTGTGATTGAATGAAAAAATTATGGGATCTTTTCTCGAACAGTTTCTACGTGCAATACCAGAGTCCATCCTTATGAGCATGAATACAATTTAAGATAATTTAAACTATGTTACAATAATCAGTCATAAATATTTCAAGTAGTCATTGATTTTGATTCTAAAAAAACTCTACAAATAGCTCCTGACTTCTTTCAAATATACTTTGACAATCTCTCATATTTGAACCGTTCATGAGTCCTTGTAGTTGTTTCATTGAATTGATTGCTTGCTCTCACACCTTAATTATACTGATCTCCCCTCAATAGATTTCCAACAGTATTCTCTCCAAATATTTCAAATTCAACAAAGATATCTCTCATTCCACTTTCATTCAAGTACCACCCCAAGACAATCAGTCAAAATCAGCCACATGAGTAGATATAAGTTACAGAAATCAGTTGATAAAGCTGCGTTTACACCAAAGTTATTAACAAAATGTTAATAACTTAATATTTATAGATTGTATTAGATTGAACGGAACTTGGCAAACACATATGTCTATCATATGTATGATAAGTTATGTTCAATCTAATAGAATCTATAAAGATTAAGTTATATTAACATCTCCTTAATAACTTTGGTGTAAACTCAGCTTTAGAGTTGTATTTCCTTTGTAATCAAATATTTAGTCATATCACATGGGAGTAATTGGTATTATTTGTGTTTCAACTGTAAATTTATATTGAGAAAATATTTTACTCCTGTTACACGGTGCTCTATATTGGGTAGCCTATATTATTTGTTTAACTTACTCCATTACTTGACTTTCGCAATTCCAAAGTGATCATTGAACTAAATCGGATAATTATTATTTTCTCTTAATGGAATATCAGTTTTTTATCGATTGAGAAACACATATAGGATTCCTAACAGGATGGTTTATCATTACAATGTAATCATAAATAATGATAATGAGATGAAGTTTGTAATTTTGACCATAATTAGTATATTATGATGAGAATTATCAATTATTAAGGCTTGAGAGTTGAAAAATCGTGTTCAGCGACCGAAAATACATAAGATAGCGTTCCTGAAATACATAATTTGAATGCATAGACTAGTAGGAGCGATGCGATAGACAGGCCATTACGCGCATTAATCATGGGGGAGGACCGCGCCGCAGCGTAGCAGTGCTACTTATCCCCCTCCCACCGCCGCATCTATGATCGTAAAATTCTCTGCCTCTCTCATGTATGCTCAATGTAAGCCAGCGCCTGGACTAAGAGTTGTTTGCATAAACAATTATCATTATTTTCCATGTATTGGAAATGCGAGAAACTAGATGGCTTGTTACATAGATATCAATATCCAGAAAGCTTAAATCTTTAACAAGGAGTGGTGATATACTGTATATGAATCCATGTGATTGGTAGTTGGTTGAACAAATAAGGTGTGAGGCTGTGATTAGTCAGACAAGACACGAACATTGTTGTCGGAGCATTCATGGACCACAGCTGAGATGAATCAATAAAGAGTAAACAAAATCTTGCAGTGGAGCATCAAATAAATGACTGTTAGAAAGTATATTATTTCAATAAGTTGAAGTATTTTCAATATTATAGAGAATCACTAGTACACTTGTTATCATTCATCAAACACGACTAGTTTTATGCACTACTTATGCCATACTCAAGAATCAAAAATAAATAAGTGGTTGTGAAAACAAGTCTTTATCACAATATCAACTTCAGCACTAAAACACAGAAAGTGAACAGTTTGAAAGTCATCTAACATTCCTCTGTATGAATTCGATTGTTGGAACAACGAAGTTTCAGAAATAATATTTCATTTGCTGGTAACTTGATGAAAACGTGATAGAAATCGTCCGATATTTCTCTCATCAGAAGAAATAATCCAATATTTTAATGTTTCCTAGCAATGAAAACGCTCAGTAAATAAATCACCAGCCGATACTTTTCCCATCAAATATTTCACTCGCGATTTGACAAGAGACTTTCGCTTTTTCGACAATCGAAAATCAATCGAGCCGATCCGATTGAAACAACAACGACTGCAAAAAAATGGAACAGAAAATAAACGCCAATCAATCCAGATTTAGCACACAAATAGTAGAGTTGTTGCCTGTTGCCGGCTATTAATTCAAATGTCAAGAAGATGTTTCAGGTATCTGGAAGAAGTAAAAATAGAAGATAAGAAAGTAGAAGGAAAATGACTAGACGATAAATGAGTGGAGGAGCAGGAGGAGTAGAAACCCCTCTTATACATTCAAACACTTTGAATGAGGAGGAGGAAAAGAAATGGAATAAGAGCAAGGATAAAAAGAGAAGAAAAGCCGTACGCTTTCAGAAGGATGAATCTTTTAAAAATCTGAAAAGAGCATATGAATCGTGATAGCATAATGATTAATGCTATATATATCAAAATCTCGAGAGAGGAATATAAAAAATACGATACATACCTTTCTCCTTGATCAGTTTACTTAGTAGGTATTTTATATTTGTCATGTTCATTGAGGCGTGAAATATGTATTTGGTAGTTAGTAGTGTAATGTTGAAGAGGAATAATGTGAATTATGTGTTAGAGGAAGAAGAGGATGGAGATGAAAGATATAAAATAATTCGTGGAGAGTCCCTATGAACAGGATGAGGAGAGAAAAAAAGGAGCAGAAGTGAACTAACTGGAAGGAGATAAAAGGATAGTGATTGTGAGGAAGAAGCAAAAAAAGCACGAATACCATCTAGATATGTTCATACAAATTTCCACTCTTCATAGGATATAGAAATGGTTCAGAAATTGTCAACACAAAAATTTATAATGGATTCAAGAAAATGATAAATGTTCTGAAAAAATATATAAAATTGGAAGAAAGTGGAAAAGAGGGTAAAAGAAGAAGAAGAAGAAGGAGAAGAAGAAAAAGAAGAATGTGAGAAAGAGTAAAGAATAGAGTGAAATGTAAGATGTAGCGGAACGAAATCGATCTATCATTTTAGTGGTTGTGTAAATTCAGAGCAAGGGCACTAGGCTTCAGAAAAGGAAGAGTATTATATTGCAAACAGCATGGTCACTATATGTGTGTATCGTGAACTTATAAAGTATATACATAATGTATAGCACATGTTCTGAACTTCTTCGTAGTAAGTTCACCATAGAAATGTACAAGATATATGGGTTAGGTTTACTATTTCTAAGAAGTCGACTTTTTGGAAGATGGTAAGATTTATTGTCGAATAAACGATCAAAAACTGATAAATCATTAAGTAAGATAGGTGGTATGAATATCGTGATATAATATATAGTGAAATCCATCTCAACTGTTAGCATTCTTCAAAAATCAATGCTTATTAAACAAATGCTGAAAGTTGGAAGCGAATCATTAGTAAATCTTACTAAAGGAATAGATTGCACAAGATAAGATTGAATGAAAAAATGGATGTATTGCAATTAAACAAAGTTTACCAAAATATAATATTTTCTAAAATCACAGGGTTGTAATAGAATATTAATAAATAGAATAAAATATTTTCAAATATATTCAATGTATTGTAGAGAAAATATAAGAACTCGTGCACCACTATATCACGTTTGCTGTGACACAGTAATGTAATAAATTACAATAGAATAAATGGATAACAAATAGAAGATAAAATTGTATGGGAGGAGCCGGTTTAGATATGTGAGATTGAACAGCGTGAATTATTTATCTGAAAGCAAATATCAAATTAAAACAGATGAATTGGAAAATTATTTATGAGAGTTATGAATATTTATGAGGCTTCTGATTCAAATAGAGAACTGCTCTAAATAATATACGGGAAGCTCAATTTGATATGATTTTAATTGTTTGTGAAATATCACTGTTTCATTATTTGATTTATGGTTGATCGAACAATTAGGGCTCGAATATTTACATATTTACAGTATATACTGAAAGGTCGTGAGTTGTACCTCCATGTTTCATATCTCAGTACTGATAACATTATTATATTCGTGTTACTGTGGTTATTTTATATTCTTATACACTGTTGAGACCTGAAGGTCTCATTTACTATGTCTGTCTTAGTGCCTTATTTGAATAAGGGAAGATTATATACCTCTGATTTGTAAAATTCAATCCAATTTTGCCTCTTTATTAATCTAAAATACAAATCAGTTTATATTAATATCATATTAGAGGTGTTGGAAATCTCAGTGATGCACAGAATTATTTTTAAGATGTGCGATCTCGATTATATTGTTAAAAAGTTAAATTTATGTTGGAGAAGTATTTAATATCAATTTTGTGTTGCAGGTTTTACATGGTGTCCAGCTAGAACCTCACCATGTGATAATGAAAAGAAATGCAGATCAACCTCTAAGAATGCTATTGTACTATGATGATAGCATGTATAGGTGAGTCAACTAACATATCACAGTACAATAAATCATTATATTCCGTTAATAGCATTATAGTATTTTACGTCACGTGGACGGGAAGGGCCCTTTTTCAGGGCAAGACTGATGTTTCTAGTCGAGGCGTTAGCCGAGACTAGAATTTCATTGGAGCCCTGCAAGAGACATTCACATCCAAGAAACGTACACTATTTTCTGTCATAATAATCTAAAGAAGAATAATTGGGAAATAGAAAATATTACCTGCTTGTGCTGAAGTTACTACATGCATTCTATAAAAATAACCTAGTTTACAAATCCGGTATCAGGAATTTTGTGGAAGTTGATAAAACTTTCACCTGGAGCGCTGAAGATGGTTATGGGTATGTTATGTTTTTAGAATACATGTAGTAACTCCAGCACAATCAGGTAATGTTTTCTATTTCTCAATTATTCTTCTTTAGATTATTAGGATAACAAATAGTGTACGTTACTTGGACGTGAAAGTCTTTTGCAGTGCTCGAATAAAATACTAGTCTTGGGTAACGCCTCGACTAGAAACATCATTCTCGCCTGCAAAAGGCCCCTTCCCGTCCATGTGACGTAAGATACTATATTCGTTCCAGAATCCAATAATATCCATGATACAAATGTCGAAAATCATGCTGAAATTCGTAGATTCATCCAAAATACAAATCAGAAAATAAATTAGTTTTTAATATTCACCATTATATTTCTCCAATATATTCTATTCAAGATATAATACCCACTGCAAGAATGTTATTATTGAATGTATGTATGATAATTTAGTGATATGTGATATAGGCTACCGGTAGTCCAAAAAGTCCCAGAATGCCTGAATATTTTTGAAACCAATTGAAGTATGAAACTCAACTGCTGATCAGTTATATTACTCCTCTACGTATTCTGTGACTATTTGACTGTTGACTGTATGACTGAGGCAGTTGATTAAATTGCAGTCTATCTGGTATGTAATTTTGCAGTTGATGGAAGACCCAGTATAACAAAAATAATACAGGAATAAGTATTCACAATACACACAATGCATTTCCCTTTAATGACTACTATTATTACTGTACATGCAGAATGGTATGTATGTAGGTGTAATATTATCTACACATAAAGGTATATTCTTTTAGTATTCTGCAAGGCACTGTCTGAAATATAAGCCCATCCTTTTGAATTTAAAGCCAGTTTAATTACTTCTGAGGAAAAGGATTGCCATCTTTTGTAAAGATATTTTGTCTTCTCCAGCATCCACTTAATTATTCTCTATGTCCTTTCAAATACTCTTCCTCTTTTGACTTTTCCTACCGCTCTTATATACTTCTCAATTCTCTTTATCTTCCTAACTTTTTTCTTCTTCTTCTTCTTCGTCGTCTCCTTCTGATTCTTCTTCTTCTTCTTCCTTCTCCTCCTCCTCTTCCTCCTTCTCTTCTTCTTCTTTGTCATCTTATAAGTCCTTCCACGTTTCTTCTCCCGTTTCCACTTTATTTCTCCACCATTTTCCACTTTAACTTTCATCTAATATCTGATGACAATCTATTATCATACCCTTGAAGAATAGAGACCCCTACCAGCAAAAAGTCATTAAATCTTCACTTGTCTTCTACTCCCGCTGGCTATTTCAATTTTCAAATCAGAAAATACATTATTATTCGAGTAATTCAGCAGTAGTGTAGACTGTACAGCATTTAATTAGAATTGTGAAAAGAAAACTTTGGAACAGGGATGAAAAGTAGAGAGAGATCAAAATTTACTGAAGGAAGATGAAGATGAGGAGAATCTTCAGTAGAAGGAGGAGGAGAAGAAGAGAAATGAGAAGAAAAAAGGAAGAAGAAGAAGAAGAAGAAGAAAAATAAGTAGAAGAAGATGATGAAAAAGATTAAGAAAAAAATGAGGAAAAAGGATAGAAGGAGAATATGTTAATGGTGAATAGGTTGCGGCAGCGGAGGAGTTAGAGAAGAGGAATGTTATGTTTTGAGGATAAGGAAGAGGAGGAGGTGGAGACGAATGTTCAGTAGAATAACAAGAAGAAAAATAAGGTGATGGAGAGGGGGAGGATGATGAGAAAGAGAAGAAGAAGAAAAAAAAGCAGAAAAAGATTAAGAAGCAAAATAAGAAGAAAAGTTTGGAGGAGTGATAGAAGAAAAAGGAGAAGATTTTGATCCATTGCCGGAAAGAGCCACGTGGGGTTATTGTGCCCTTCTTTTTCATTTCACTTCCTTCTATTTCTCTTGCTGTCTTTTCAATTTGTCTCCTTCTTAGATAATTAATTTTTCCCATATTGATAATGAAGTAAATGCATTTTTATCTTGACATGTACTTTTTGCCTATTAATTCTACAAGTTATGTTGTAATGTTATAGTAATAGTTATCCTTCCAGAATTCTGTTGGCTTGTTAATTTTTTACGAGCAATTTAGCTTACAAGACGCTCTTAGCAGGGGGCTCCAATCTCAAAGAGGCAGTTTACCTTGATGTGAAAAATCACGCATTTCAGGCTCTGAAAGAGCATTGCCCTTATATGTCTGGATTTTATTGTTATTATAGAGATATTGTTTGAAATGTCGAAGAGGAGTAGCAGTCAATGAATAACTCCAATAACATACCGTACTACTACTAGTACATTCGGCTGTTAACTTATGTATCCACAATTTTCCTAGAAAACCAATGGAACAAAATAATACCATAATGAAATAATTCAACACTCTTCGACATCTTTATAATCATTCAGACATTAGGCTACCGGTATATCATTTTAAGTAGGCCTATATCAATCATTTATTCATTTTTACATCCACTCATTAATCCATCCCATCCTCCGATCATTCATCAATTCATCCATTTATTTTTCAACCATTTATTCATTCATTTTCAATCTTTTTCCATTGAATGCTATATATTATGAATTATATGATATTCATTCTTGAGTTTAATTAAAAAATAATGAAGAATAAAACATTTTTAAATTTTAAAAATAATAGGTAATTATTTATTCTATTGAAATATTGCATTGTAAACCATTCATGTAATGCCCAACCAAAAAACCTTGACTTTTACCACGGAGCAAGGAACAATATGTTGGTTCCTTATTTTCCATAATGCCTTATTTTTCCTTGTCTTGTATATTCTTTGACTTTTTTTAATGTATATGTGTCAATTTATACCTAGAATGAGTGCCAAGAAACTAGAATTCATTATACTAATAGTACTTCGGTACATTGTGGTCTGTGTTGAATTTGATGAAACCTGTTTGAAGATGACACCGCGCTGCTATGATCTGATGAGCCACTTCCGTTATCATCAAGCTGCGGTGTCCGAGTGGTTAAGGAGTTGGACTTGAAATCCAATGGGTTCTACCCGCACAGGTTCGAATCCTGTCCGCAGCGTCATTTTTTTGACGATCTAAATTTTAGTTTTCTGCTCTAAAAAAAATATCGGATATTTTTTAGTGTTTGATATTCTATTCCAATATGTGTTCACCATTTATTTCTATCATAACACTCGATTTACGTTATTTATTGTTAGCTTGAAATTTGTTTTCTGCTCTAAAAAAATTATTAATCAATGTTATTTATGTTAATTCAGATTTTCTGATTTCAAGATGAGTTTATGATTTTTATCAATTATGAGATCCAATTTCTAATTTTTAAAGCCAGAAAATTTGTTTTCTGCTTAAAATATGTTATTGTTTGATTAGATTTTTTTCCATAAGGAATATATCTTATTAAACTATTGAAAATTAATAAGTTGTCACTGTCCTTCATTTTCTGGAATGATGGATCACATAGAGAAAATATATGCTTTTTTTTATATAAGCTTACTCTATAATAATACTGAATAACCCTAATCATCAAATTTTAAATGAAAATGAAACCTAAAATTAGTATTGAAAGTTATCTTATATAGCCGAGTTGGAGAATAATATATTTTTGTTAAGTTCATGAGTACAAGAACTTGACAAAAATATATTATTCTGAAATTATTATATTATCTCATTAGTACATGATCTTGATTCTAATCTGCTAGATTGAAGAAGATATTTTGTTCCAAGGTAACAAATAGGAAAATAATTTTGGAAATCCATCAACATTTCTGTTTAAATCAAATGAAGTCTCTGAAACATTCGGAGAGAAAAGAATTCTATCAACAAGCTCCGAAAGAAATAATTAGTATCAAATTATTTTTCATTTGAATGTAATAAGCATTATTACTCAGAGAGTTTTCCATTATTTTGGAAATATGAAGGATACTTCTCTAGTATCTCACTCGTGTTTTTTAATTTTTATGTCAAAGGATTTCTTCTTCCTCTTCGTCCTCTAATTTTTTTGATCCATAGTCCCAAAGTCATCCTTTTGTTTTACAGTCAAACTTTGGAAACCTTGTAGCAAAGGTTTCTACATTCTATCTCTTGACATGATTAATTTTTTTCTCCTCTCTCTTACTACTTGCATGTAATGTTCCCCTCCTTCTCCTTCTCATCTCCTCTTGTTTTTGTTTCCCTTTTTCATCTGGTTTTTTGTTATCTTCTTCAGTTTCACCCCTTTTTTGCTGCAGTGAAAGTAGAAAGAGATGAATGGCCAAAAACGGTGTGTCATCATTAACGCCTTCTCGAGGATTTTTTTTTTGAGATTCCTCCATTTATTTGGATAAATCAGCTGGTTTCCAGTTCAGTTGTTTTGCTTATTGAAGTGTAACTCAATAATTGGAACAAAAGTACTTAATCATGTTCACTAATTGTTCAGACTTTTCCATTCATCGCATAACTCACTGCAGTGAGACTCACGTTTTTAAGTCAGCATTTTATTTACATTGGTTTGTTATCTGTCTCATGATAACTTTAGTATAACAATGATTCAATTACTATACAGATACACGGTAAATTTTATTAAATTATAATAAGAGATTGCCAAGAATGATGGGTTATAAAGTACACAGCACAGTATCAAGTCCTATTATAATAAGAAGTTGGAAGAGGCAACTGATACTTGAATTGTCCAACCTTGGGGATAACCTGTAGTCTCTAGTAAATAGCATGCACTCTTTAGAGAGATTCACTACAAACTGTCAGCATTGGCTCGTTCAATGGGAAGCATTGTTGTTATATCTGAGCAATGCTGAGAGTTGGGAGTGAATCTCAGCAGTTTACTTTCGAACAATAGCCTTCACCTTTTACCTTATTTATCCTCATATCTGTCCAAATTCATATCCACGTTCAGAGCACGATTCTTGAAATTGAATTAGATTAATTGACCACAATCTTGCTTATTGATGTGATGTATTGTTTGTTGGTGTGGGGTGTGGTCGAATTATTATATTTCATGCCACGAGCAGGTATTTTCAAGTTTGTTTTCAGAAATTATAAAAATATTAAGTTATATTTTATCATTCAAATTCAATAATGTAGGGATATGATTCTTAACTGGGGACTTTCTGATGATCCACGTTGTGACAGTGGCAGCCCAGCCACTACCTCCGTAAACAAAGCCATAGTGCATTCTGGTGACGTTAGCACTGGTAGGGCTCCTAGACCAATCAAAATTTGTTGATTTCAGCTGATCTATATCAGCTAGTGTTTTTATTGGTATAGGAACCCTACCCGTGCTGACGTTACCATCAACCACCTGTCATGCACTATGGCTTTGTCTACGTAGGTAGTGGCCCAGCCCAGATTATACAGCATATCGTGTTTGAGTGTCAAAATAGGAGGCTTTGTGATAATAATTGGCAAGATGTGTTTGAAGTTTCACTCGTATTTGTGGCATGGATTGAGGCTCTGGAGGTGGGATTACAGCTGGAGATTTACTGGACAGAAAATGTTTCTGTAACCAATACAAGGAGATGAAATCTGTGTTGATTCAATTGTTTCTTGTTACTGAGTGTTACATGTATACATATATGTTACATGTTGTGA
Organism: Nilaparvata lugens; assembly: GCF_014356525.2. Taxonomy (NCBI): domain Eukaryota; kingdom Metazoa; phylum Arthropoda; class Insecta; order Hemiptera; family Delphacidae; genus Nilaparvata; species Nilaparvata lugens. The sequence continues at coordinate 54,346,963 of NC_052507.1, forward strand.
CGTTATTCTTTATATTTAAATAACGAGTAGCCTCCTGCTTGGCATCAGTCGGTAGAGCATGAATATTTGATATAATTATAAAATTAGGTCGTGGTTTTTTTTTTTATTTATAGAATACAGTCTCATTAAAATCTTTATAGGCCCAGATATGAGCTTCCCCTATAACTCTTGTAATTCATTAAAAAATAAATATATATATAAATACGATACTTATACTATAGTGTTGAGGAATTAAAATAAATTGCACACCATAAACAATTTGATACATATATTAAACAAATAATGCAAAAAATGGATCGAGGCAAAAATATATAAAGAGCGATAAATGTAATATAAATAAAGATAGAACAATAATTGAAATCAGTAAAATATCACAGGCTAAACTTTATACTCTAGATTTATGGCACGAATCATTACCATGTGCCTTTATCTTAAAATCATATGCATCCTTTTGCATGTAGCTGCGATATGAGCTTGCTAATACTTGTCGACTTGGACAATTCAATTAAAAATAGGTTCTTTAAGATCAACTTGATAAATTGGCAACTAATAATCCAAATATATATATATTAAATTCTCTAGTACTTAGTAGATTTCTTTGCATTGAATATATATTTTATCTCAGGGTGCAAGATTCGGCACCTGATGGAATAGGTAGAGCAATTCATCTAGTGAATTAGAGCTATAACAAACTATCGCAAATTATATTGCCAAAATTAAAGATCATATGAATATGTTTTAATAGCCTAGATTTTATACTTCTTTGATTCGATAGAATTTTCTGAAATGTATTGATCCATTTACTCCTTTAATAAAATACCTTTAATACTATATTTACTTGCGCAAGTATTTTTTTATTAAATTCTTAATTTATAATAAAACCCTTTCGACGAGCTAGCTTTGATTATTAGATAAATTCGAAGCACTAGGGCGCCCATCACTAATTCAATATTTCTCACTCACGTGTCGAAAATCTTCTTATAAGCCGCCGATGTCGATCCAACTCCTGGTGGTCCTGGAATATGGTAGCCGGAATCGTCTCTTCCAAGGGGTTACAAAAATATTTGAAATTGAAAATGACTTCTGCTTTACAAGAGCATCACAAAGTCCTTTAAGAAATTTAATAATTTGATCTAACTTTAGCTTTTACAATTTATAGCAAGGTATTACGCTCTAAAATATTTAGGGTCCTCTCATGGTGGCATTTGGCTGGCGAGTGATGGTTCTCCTTTCTCAATTTTACAATTCTTATTTCCGACTTTCAAATTAACATAAAATTTGAATATCTTAGTCCTCCGCCATTTAAGGTTCAAATAGATCGTACAAAAAATATCAAATTATTACTTAGGTTGTGTGTTTAATAATTTCTTTGCCTTCGGGCCATATCTATAACATAGACTATACAATAATTTAACATAAATCCCAAACATTTATAGAAATATATATAAATATTTTTGAATTGGCATACTATTGCCGCCTATTAACTGCTATTGTGCTATTGGTGCATGCAAATTGATTCAGTATTCATGCGCCTGGTACCTCCTATTTCCTGAATACACTTAATTATTTTTATTAGGTTTTTTACTTATGCTCTCTACATGCTAGCTAATATTCTATATACTAATATTTATTTCATGCTTCCTAATAGTTAGCCACGTGACCATGTGTTCTTTCAAATTGCATACCGTTTTGTTACAATAGAGCTCTGCCAAGGGGTTTGGTCAGATTCTACGTTGCTCGATTCGGTCGATCGTTAGGTCGCCGATCACTGAATGTATATACCTAACCTCAATCTTCAAAATATTTTATATAATAATATATTTATTAGCAACAATTCTTTCAAATCCTTTTTAGGTTTTTTGTACCGTTTAGCCAGAACAAGCTGATGCTATCTAATCTTAATTGTTATCTATTTGGCGATATTAGCCAGTTACTTTATTCAGACCTATTAATACTTCGGTTAGGGATTTTTATCTACCCAAATTTCCGATACTTTACAATGTATACATATATGTTACATGTATACATATATGTTACATGTAATATATTAATGTTAATTATGTGTAAAAAGTTTAGTCATACGCCAAATCAAATCAACTTAAAATCTCCATAATGCTCGATATGAAATGATTGATTTATAGTATTGTTAAATTCAATCAAAGTAATAAAATAAAATTATTACTGTAATATTGTTGTGATGAACAGAAAGTGTGTAGAATGTATATCGTACTATATTTATATTATATTATTTCATTCATGATGTTATCAAAATGTATTATTCAGCAGTTTATTATAATTTATTCCCAGTCAAAGATAATTCTCGGAAAAAATAGTCTCATCTATAAATTTATAGCAGAGTTACAAATCTCCACCGAGGGTTGATTAACTTGAACATTCATTAAGTGTACAAAGTTGTCGCAACCACTTATTATTCTAAATGTGAGAAACTAGTTTCAATTGTTATACCATTATAAATCTCTAGTACCTAACAAGAATCTCAAAGATGTCTCAGAGTATTCACTATAAATGGAGCCATCTGACCTATCAAGGAGTGGAGCGGTTGGTTGGCTCCGTGGTCGCGATGATAAGCTATCGTTTAGATAAGTCAAGATTCATGGCCGTTGTGAGGGTGGCCACTTGAAGGGCTGATTTATTTACATACAATCTATGAGTTTGAAGATTACTTACTAGTGCTTCGGAATCCACCTGAAGCAGTAGGTCCACTCTTCTCTCAACATTACCTGCATCATTACCCTTTTACAAGCCTGGAGCTTAAGTGGGCATCACCCTGAAAGAAAGCTGTCATTGGTCGAGACAAGCCTCGTGGGCGGAGCTTCATATTTCTAGCTGTGCTTTGCCTGTAATTAACTTTGAAAATCATTCTTTACGAATAGCATATTCAACCAATGCTGAAAGTTGAAAGTTAATCTCAACATATATAGTACTAATATCTAAGTTGTAGTATGATTCGTTGAATAGAAGACGTTTGCTGTATGTTGAATATGAGAAAATATATTTCTCACTGATACTCGTCAATAGATCACAATTATTTGTGATCACTTGACATTTGCAAAAAAAAATTGATTATTGTGATGAGAATAATCCTAAAATCATGAATGCCACGGTGAAGCTTTGAAAGCATAATATGCCCATGAAACGTAAATAGGGAGTTTACGTGGTAATTTTTAATTGGTAAATTTCAAGTAGGATAGTAGCTTAAACTGGTTAGGAATTCTGTTCAAGAGATAATACAAATAATATACTAAGGAATATCCCCTTTTCATAAAGATAGGGTAATGATAGCTCACTTTGAACTGTATTTACTGAATTTATATCATGACATTAAACCGATTATAATATTAGCAATCGTTATTGGTGAATAAGAATCATAACAGAACCTTGCAAGAAGAATAGAATATCAGAGACTAAAGGTTGTTGATACCACACACCCAACTATTCAGTGCACTTTACATGTTAATATACAGGTATAGAGAGCATGCAATATTCAACCACGCATATAGTACACCTTACATGTATATGTATACTGGGCATCGAATGCCCAACTTTATATATAGTGCACTTTGCATGTTAACGTACAGATATACTGGGCATGTAATACAGCCGATAGGTCACGAATTGTGGGGCCAAGCAACGGTTGTGAAAGCATCTCAGAGATCAAATCAATCCACGACTTTGTACTTTGAAATTATTTCCAACCCACAATAGACTGCCAGATACACGACCCCATAGCAAATAGAACGGAAAAAATTGTTGCAAATTAGTGGTCTAATAATAAACTATGGATACTAATTATAATGGTTGCTAATCAAGTAATTGTAATTTTTGTGATACTTTTGTTCAATTGTCAGAAATAGTCGATCATACCAATGATAAATTGAAGGTTTCACGGAAAAATCATAGCAAATTACGTACTGTTGGTGGTCTATAATGATGAGCTATGTGTACTAGTTACTGTTCTAGTAAGGTGGTTATCTGTTGATGAAGTTATCAGAATTTCGGCTCATGATGTTGTTCAGTTTCAACTTGTAATTCAACTTTTCGTCATTAATGAAGTTCATACTAACGAAAACGTATTTAAAACAGTCAGGAAATATGTGAAACTGGAAGAAGCTTAACTCACACGCAAGCCTACTACACAGCTCTGTTATCTGACATCCAAGTTGAAACGAAAGTGGAAGGCTTCAAATTGCCATGTTGAAGTTGTTGGAGCACTGTTAAACTGTTTTGCCTTTACTGGGATGTGCGCAAGTTTATCTCATCATCCTTTACAAGTACGGTAGGCTATTATTGGAAAAACACTTGAAAAACTTGCTTATAAAACGACTACAATAATTGGTGTCCTTGTTGTGATCCTTTTTGTCATCATCCTTTTCTTTAGTTTCACCTCCTCGTCTTTCTGGCATCGAGGCTTCTACATAATACTTCTAAGCTTTATTTATGAGTTTACTATGATATATTTTTTTTACTTTTCTCTTATTTGTAGATAGAAAATTATATGGATGCATTACAATGTCTCTAAACTCTTTAATAATAAATTTATGTATATTTATGAAAATTTATAAGAAAAATATGAAATTTATGTTAAATTTCATCATGTTTTATAATATGTATCGTATGTATTCCATTTTGATCTTGTCTCATTATTGTTGCATATCCTATATCAACGAAGAGCATAACAACTGTACTTATTATAGGTCGATGATTATGTTCTTTCACTGTGATCTGTATTTCATTTTGTGATTTTTCTATGATAATAATGGTTCAAAATTGAATTCTTATTTTCCTTGCTACCTTTCCATCTGTCATCATCTCATCAGCACTCCAACGTGAACATTTGATTGTTGTGAATCAAATTAAAAAGTTGAGAATGGATTTGAACAATTACATTCAAATTTCAGAATTTATTTAACATTACACTGTCATTGACCCATATAATAATACATGTAAATTACATTTTACAATAAGTAGGCCTGTTCTCTTGAGAAGCACTGTAGCTTGATATTAAGATTTATAACACTATTAAATGATGTTGTGGAACATAATTGAAACAACTAATTACATAGTCAAATTATTTGACTAAATAATTTGCCTTCTCAAGTATGGGGCAACTCCAAAACAATTATTATGATTATTACACAATACTGTGATAGACAATAAATTATTATTTTTAAAGCTCAATGACTTGCATTGTGCCAATTTATCACTGTACATAAATTACTAATGTGAATAATATCTCTCTCAACATTGATTAAAGACTGGCCCACGATAGGACATCCCTTGTCCAGGTTGGAACATAGATTAAAGAGATAAGCAATTCATTTTTTGTTAATTTAATTATAAATTTTAATAGTATAAATACATAATTTGATTTTTTTCATTTGAAATTTCAAAGTGTGTTTGAATTAGGCTGCCTCTGAAGCTACATTACAGGCTATAATCATATATAAATTTATTTCATTGATATGTAGCCTACTTCAAGTAAAATAAGATTTAGAAGCAATGCTCATCACTATAATACGAGCTTAATGATTGCAGTCTCCCTAGGTGGGCAGATGGTCATGGCTTTGTTTTAGACAGAATAACTGGATTAAAAATAAGAGTACAATAATGTTCTATATGTCAAAAAATGCATAAAATAATACAGAAGGCATATTAGCTGTGAGACTTCCCTTGAATGGTGAATTTCAGAGTGAAAATTAAAATTCCTCTCCTTAAGAAAATTTGAGGTTACAAAAATATGTTTTCAAATTTTTCTTAATAACGACTGGTGCTACAGCTAAAATTATTATGTCTGTAAATAAGGCTAAGAACAGCTAATAAAACAATGAAGTTGTTGCCAACCTAACACTCTCTAATTTCCCACAACTTGAAGTGTCCCAACGTGGGCTAGTCTATTATAATACTCTATTCTACCCTATTTTTAAAATAATATTTTTTTTACAGGTTGGACCAGGAGAAATTCCAGCTAATAAATGTGAGTAGCCTTCAGTTTATTTCAATTTGTGGAGCTTTTCTGCCCATCAATAATTAAATTGTTACTAGCATGATTTGTAGATTATAATTGTGAATTTAATAAATTTTAATAATATAAATTTCAAAAATATTATCTTGGAAATATCTGGCCACTATCTCTAACACATGATACATGCTGCCAGCGTTTAACTAAGCGTAGTCTTACTTAGGACGGAAGACATTTCATTCAGAAAGTAATTAATGGAACTAGCAATTAATGAATAAATGAACCAATAATTTCTCATCGAATATACGTCATGGATTGAAAAAGTTAATATCTTTGGAAATAAGCTATTATACTTATAATTATCAAGTCACTTACCTTCTTATGGTGTCGTTGTTGAATATTTCAATATCACTTGTCTGCTTGCAGTTACACGCCACACTTATTCTGTCTGCTCTGCCCAGAGTCTGTCGACAGTCTTTCCATTTCGCGCATCTCAGACCTTGTTTTTGCAGCTACCCTGAGTTTTCTTGGCGTTTCGGTTTCTATAAACTATTCAGGATTCACTTCGACTCTTGGGAATGAAAAATTCAAACGACGCTCGCGCCTTTTTTCATTTTCATTTTGGCGCTGCTCTCTGCCTTTGCGAACGGTGAATAGTTCAGGTTTAGGGGATTTGGAATGGGTTGGGGCACAAGGGGAGTAGTTGAAGGGTATGTCGGGGTAGGGTTTTAAGAGGGGGGAACCCGCAACCGGTCAGGTCGTAAAGAGGGGATGAAATTCGTGAAAAACTAGAATTGGTGCCAGAAGTTATTTGACCCTTGAATACCAATGATGGGGTTGGAAGTTTCGATAGGTTTCGATGCTTTTTTCAAGGATGTGGAATTTTTAAGTCTCTGATCCTTTTTTTTAAAGCAAGGGAACAGTTATTTGTAATCTATTGTTTAAACGCGTTGTTTGTGCTCGAAAAGCTAAAATCCTTCTATTACATCTTCTTGATTAAATTAATTTTTTAACGGTTCAAAACAAATTATATTGAAATTGTTGGCATGTTTGTAGACTCAATTGGCTGACATTTACTTAATTTTTCAATCAATGCTCTAGAGCTGCACCAAATATTGAGTTTTGTAATCATGAATAAAGTAAAATGATGAATCTGAAAATTTCAATTGTTAGGAAATTCAGGACCCGGAGCTCAAAAGTTCTGTAATACTCATGATTAAAGATTGTATTATCATAAAATCTTGAACTAATCTCAACTTCTCGAATGTAATTATTGTTCTAAATAATAGATGATCAACTTTCTTAGAATTCTCCTGCATTGGAGCTCAATTATCACTAATGGTCTTTCTTTTAAAAAAGTTTTATAAATTTTTATCGACTCTTTTGCCATTATGGAACTGAAAAGTCGATAATTTATGACATGTACTCTCCAGATCTTTTCAACGATTGAATAAACTTTTCCTATTAATAGAATGAAAAATTACATACTCGACCGCTGACTAAAAACCCTTTCATTCCAACTTTCTTCGCTTACCCACCACTAAACTCTAAAGATGAATGACCTCAATAGTATTGTAGTAAGTGGAATTTTATTGTAGTCCAGGTGAAATAAATTATAAGAGTCCTAGAATTATATCAGCAATAAAATTTCATTATACATTCACGGTGGTCTAAAATTGAATCAATTATTCACTATGAATGAATGTTTTGATTAAATTTCCTCCATTAATTACTTGTTGAATTGAATTCCTGAAGCATAAAATTGCTGAGTAATGTATTAACATTCCATTCTCTGTATCCTTTTAATTAAGCCCCTACATAGCCCATACAAATCGAAGCTCATTGCTCTCAGAAATAAATTTTTCAGCAATCAAAGAAATACAGAGACAAAATTAGAAAGAAACGAAAGATAATATACAGATCGGACTATACTGTTCTTAATTGAAAATTCTATTAATTCATTGTTAGCAATGAACTATTGAAATTTTTTGAAGATCGTTGAAAGAGGATAAGTTTTTCTCTGGTTTAAAGAAAAATGCATTATTCTATTGCTTCCCACTTCCTGTTTTGAGGAATTGGAATATAAACTGAAGAACTAGTTTCATTGAAATACTAATTGATTTTTTCTCATTATAGAACAATGGAAGGAAGCTATAAAGATTTATTATTTGTTAAAATCACTGCATATTTACTTGTAACAGTACTTCCTGAATATTTATCACATCAGAAGGTCTTTAAAAAGCTCAGTTCATAATAACAACTCCTCCAGCATGCATTTTTCTGTTTTTGATGTACAAGTTTGTACGAAGCTGTCTCAGCTTGATGACAGTTTGGATACTTTCATAAAGTCCACTCTTCTTTGAAGATTGGTTTTCGTCTGATGGGGATGCAAAGTCCATTAAAAGTATTTTCCAATCTTGAATGTTTGAGAAAAGAGCCATTGGATGGGGATTCCAAATCGTCAATATTATGTCACTAGTCTTCAGGAAGTGAGCCTCTATTTTATGCGTCATTAGAGCTGTTCACAATGACGACAGTTACAGCATTACTGGTTTTGTTTTCAGTGAAAATCTTTCTGAAAAGATTCAGAAAGTGCAGTGTAGTCTTTCAGAATTTGCAATTTGGTCTACAGCTATTATTGAAAAAATGGTAGCGCTATTAAAAAAGTGTTCATTAATTTATTTCTACTGCAGTGACTTACTATTAAATTGAGATACCAATTAAGTATTTCTGTATTCCTAAGAATTTTAATTCCTAGAGATAACACCATACTGTGTTGGTCTATTGTGTTCAAATATCAAATATTCAATTTCCTTTATACTGTGTCAGAAGATAGTGCAATATTTTGAAAATTGAAGTAAAAAAGTTGGTTGTTAGACATTTGACGCATTCATTAGTGAAACACTCAAGAAACACTGTGTTTTATTTCAATTCCTGAACATCAAACAAAATTGACTTCATACCTTTACAATTGATGAAAAATGTATGTAATATCGTTCTCTACAGAAACAGCAGTTTGTTGTACTTGGTTGTTGATTAAAATAATATCCAAAATTATTCTGTTCTAATAAAATTCAGTTCGAGTCAAACTCTGTCTCATCTACAATTCTAGAGTTATTATGCGATCCTTGTTCTTCATAAAATTGACTATTACTACTTACAAGTAGTAACATGCAATCATGTTTGAAGCTTATTTTTAATCTCAACACAACATTTTATTCTGGAGGGAGAGAAATCGGGTTTGGACTGTTGTTTTTCTCCCCAATCATAATCTAGAGTTTTGCTTGTTGTACCTGTATGGTTGGATAAATGAATGAATGGATAATATGATTGATGGTCAATATCTTCATAAACAAGTTCATCGTTCAATAATCTATCAAAATCATTGGATGTTTAGGAGTGGCCGTAGTCGAGTGGATCAGATGCTGGTCCAGAATTTATGATTCAGAGGCCCGTGTTCAAATCCCGGCCCGGGCAAGATATTTATCTCGGGCCACTCCCGTGTTTCGGATGGACACGTTAAGCCGTCGGTCCCGGCTGCCTAAAAAGCAGTCGTTAGGTCATGTCAGAGGCCCTGAAATTGATCAGTTGCGACCTGAAAACTCTGACACCAGACCTGAGCCAACCAGGTCACACGATATTATTGACCGAGCGAAGTGAGGTCTAACATTCAAGTCAACGGTTTGGCATTTCTCTTAATGTTTATATGTTGCGCATTTACGGCGAAACGCGGTGATAGATTTTCATGAAATTTGACAGGTATGTTCCTTTTTAAATTGCGCGTCGACGTATATACAAGGTTTTTGGAAATTGTGCATGTCAAGGATGATATAAAAGGAAAAAGGAGCCTCCTTCATACGCCAATATTAGAGTAAAAATCAGACTATAGAATTATTCATCATAAATCAGCTGACAAGTGATTACACAGTAGTGTGGAGAAGCCAGTCTATTGCTGTATTTCCATAAGGTCTATAGTTTCAATAAGGTACTTGTGGATGAGAATACTGCGTGAGGTCTACTGTTCACAGAACTACTAGTTATTATTATTATTATTATTATTGGATGTGTTCAGAGTTTAGCCTATTCTCATTTTAAAGCTCTCCAATTTGCATCCAAATATACTCGTTTGTTATGGCTTATAATGATTAATAAATCGTGACTGTCTTGACCACATCATCGCTACTAACTAAGCCTCTCAATCTGCTCTGACTTCATACTGTCAGCATTCCTCATAAGTCACATCAATGCTTCCCATTCAAACAATGCTGACAGTTCAAAGTGAGTCTCAGTATATCAGCACATAATTTGCTCGATTATTTCTGCTGAGCCTTTGCCTTGAGGCTCTTAACCTTTCCTCTTCTAATCGTCTAGGCTACTCCCAAAGCTCTACTCTCACCTTCTATATATTCAATTTTTCAAGGTCAAGTTTGAGATTTGGATGTTTGCTATATCTGACAGCCACTAAACGAATCTGGTCAAATGTGTGTCTTCTTTCGATAAAATTTAATAAATTAGTACTTGACATAGATTCTTCTTTGAACAAAAATAAATTGATAAAAACCGAAAGAATTCGAATGTGTACTTTGAAATGAGTCTTTGACAAACATATAAAATTGTCTCTTCTGGTTTATGGCTTAAATTTGTACAGCCCTGCTCTATCATCAACTGTTTGGAAAAACCTACAAATTCTTAGCAATTTTATGGCATAAATATTCATGCTATTTTCATCTGTGTTGGTAAAAAACCTGTAAAATGATTAGTAATATGTTGGACGATCTGAGTAATAAAAGTTTATACTACACAAATCAATCGCCTTATATACTTGAGAAACCTGTTCCATGTTTGATTGATGTGGGCTATAAATTTTCAGTTATAGTCTGAAACGGTTAGCATTCCTTGTTTATTCTGTAATATCAGAGCTCCCCATTCCTCAAATGCTGAAATTTTCAACTGAGTTTCACTTGAGTGGTTGCTGTTAAGTTTCTAGTTCATTCTGTAGTTAGATTCACTATAAAGTGACACAATTCTTTCTACAAAATAACATTAGCGCTTTCCATTCATCCAATGCTGAAAGTCTGAAGCTAATCTCACTTGTTTGATCTGGACATGTTTTATGATTTGCTGGGATTTTTTTAATTGATTGTAAAATGAGACTTTTTCAAGGTATAGGATTGATAATTATTATTCTAAAATTCCATCTGTGTTAGGCTATGAAATTGTAAACCTCATAAACTGAAGATGTAAACCTAATCTGAAGCTATAAACGTTTTACCTAACATAAATAAGTCCGATTATTAGAAAATTCCGCCTGTGTGAAGTAAAATCTCCTCTCTACAAAGTTTGTAGTTTTTTCATAAAAATATTTTTTAAATATGGGATATTATCACAACTGAGGCCTCCTTAAAAATATTATAGCCTCTAGACCTTCTATTCAGCTATACTGTAAAATCAATTTTCGCCTGTTTTTCTATTGGCTCATCAATAGAAACTCTAGTGTATATGTGTGCCTATAGTGCATATGTCTGATTTAAAGCTGTTGATAAATTTATCATGTTTGATTTATTAAGGTTCATTATATTCGTTTGGTTTTCCAACTGCGAACTACAAACTATAACTACTTAACCAATTAAACAGTGGTTTCACTCTTTATCAGTTCTTAATTTTAGTCAATTCTTATTTCCATTCCTCATATGCTGTATAATTTCCTTGTACCTGAGACAAACAAGCTTTCTATTTATTTGAGTGTATTTTTCATACTATTCAGTGATTTGATTGAGTGAAAGTGAATTTTGTGATATGCTTATAAGCCTAGAATTAAAGATTTCTTGTAATTTCCTATTTACTGTTTTTCGAATAAATGGGAAAAAATAATAGACCTATGGGAGGAAGCTCTTTCATCCTGATCTTGGAAAGTACTCAACTGTTTTGTGTTATAATTTGATATTATATATTCTCATTGTTTAAGAGCATTCTTGAAATTTTACAAATGGCATCTTAGTTTCAAATCAAATCAATTTATTTTCCATGTTTTCAATATATACAGAGCATGAAATTACCCTAGTTACTGAAACAATTACCATGTAACTAAAAAATCACAATCATACCCAGAAGAACATTACTAAAAATCAAATATATATGGAAAATAATCCCAAAGGTTACAAAAACCTGTTTGGGCAGAAAAAACTACTTAAAATAAAAATAAGTGTTACAGTTAACAAAGCAAATTGAGAAAGAGTAAAAAAAACTAAAAAGACAAGAAAAAAGGAAAAAGAACTTCAGTATCAGTTTAACATTATTAAAATACAAACATAATACATTATACACAATAACATTACAAACTAAAAAAAATGTCGCGCTTACCAGTTGTAAAAAAGTGTACTACTGTGCAGGCATGCAGTTCAAACAATATTTTCATAATAACCAGAAACATCTTCATGTATCAGATGTCTATGTAATAATCTGCAGAAAGTTGTCTTCTGCCTACACCTTTTTATGTCCACAGGAAGCCTATTGAAAAACGTTGGTGCTAGAAAAGTGAAGAATTTTTTGAAAATTGTAAGGTTGGGCTTAGGGACTTGCACATTTTGTTGATTCCTCCCAACCCTGCGCATATAACAATAACAGTTTCAATATAACATGCCTCAGCTGTACTAATAATGTGAATTACCAAAGTATGTCACCCAAGATGCCCATTAAGTGATCAAATAGTTCAGAAAATATCTTTGACAACTTTTATCAAAGATTTGATTCCATATTCTATACTACAGTATTAGGCTGTGTTCTGTTTACACCTTAATACCATTACATAATCTGTTAACAATGAACTCACATACTCCAAAATCTATTGGTGTCAAGAAACTTTATAAACTATTATAATAGAGTCACCTGCTACAAAAAACTGTCTGTATGCAACATGAATGAGTCAACAACAAATAGGCCTAATTGAATCATGATTGACGAATCTGTTGATAGCTGACAGAGTAGGCCTACAGTGTCATAACTGATCATGCAAATAACGAACAGTCGACTATTGACACACATCGACTGCTGTGATTTTAGTCATCCACTTTTTAATCATAATAGTGCAGTGAGATTCACTGTTGAACTGTCAGCACTAGTTAAATGGGAAGCATTGATGTCATTCATGAAGAATGCTGACAATTTCAATTAAATATCACCATAGATTTCATCTATCTATAAATATAAAATATGATGCCCCTCCGGTTCAACTATATGTCCTTCCTATGTACATTATTGTCACAACTTGATCAGGTGCAAAATATGGATGTAGGCTTTTTTATACTAACTATAGATACTGTACACTGCGAAAGTTTTGTCCTCTATATAAAGTTTCTTCTTCCTCTTACTCCTTTCCTTTTTTCCTGCTCTCTGATCCTAGTACCTTTTGTGTACTTTTTATTTTACTCATGTTTCTCCTCTTCCATCACCTTCTCCTCCACCTCTTCCATTTTTGTTTCCTTCTTAATTAATCTATTTCCTTCACCTCCTCTTTCCATCCTCCTCAATCTACTTCTCTTCCTCTCCACTCTAATTCTGGCTCTTTCTCTTTATTCTCTATTTATTATTACAAGAAAGCATAATTGAAAAAGGGGAAAATAGATATGATATCAATAATATTCAATAACAAAGACATTTAGTATGATTGCTATGTTGTCTATACAGTAATACATCTACGTGTCTAAGGACTTTGTAAGCTATTTTTAGTTTACCGATGATAGCCTGAATATTTTTGTGACTTGAGCAGGTGGAAAGTATAGGTGTAATATTTTATACTAATATAAATACCATACCAGTATAGTCATAGTACTATTCACGTAAATACAATCATGTCTTTACCAGGTATGGAAAACATCATAGATAAGTATAGAAAGCAATATATATGTATTCAGAATATAGAATACAGTATCTATAGTAATACTGTGTGCAATGTTGGTGTGATAGTTATGTCACGATAGAGTGACTATTGCTAATGTCATTAACTATTTGGTTCTTGTCTGGTACGTCATCACCAACTGGACAAAAAGAAGCATTTAGGCCAACTTCGTGATGTAATAATAGTGTATCCTACTTGCTAATTCACCATTCAGTTAGTACAGATTCAATTAGAACTGTCAGAATCGGTCCAATCGGTTAAATAAGAAGCATTGATGTATTTTCAAGCAATATAGATAGTTCAAAGTTGGTCACACTGTAGAAGAAAAGAGAAGCAAGATTTAGAGTAAAGAGGATAAGAAGAAGATTGAGAAGGTGAAGGAGAAGAAAATAGTGGAAAGGAAGAAGAGATGGAAGAGGTGAAGGAGGAGGCGGTAGAAGAAGAGAAACAGAAAAATTAATTAGAATAAAAAGTGAACAGAAGGTACTAGGAAAAATAATAAAAAAGTAAAAAGGTTAGAATAATTAATAATAATAAGAGAAAACATTTGTACTGCATAGTACCACAGAATACAGCATATTGTATATGCACAGAATATTGTATTCTGTGATAATGAATCTGGAAATTGAATACTATAAAGAAGTAGAATGAGATAGAATGAGTAGATAAGGAGAGTAGAAAGAGAAGAAGGAGGAGAAGGAGAAGGTGGACGAGAACGAGGAGTTGGAAAAGGTATGAAGAGGAGAGAGAAGCAGAAGTAATGAAGGAGAAGATTGAGAAACAACCAGAGCATACTTATTCTGTAGCCTACTGTACACAGGTACACTGTACTCTTCAAATAACAGTAATACTCTGTCTCCTACTGAAAAAGTGTCTCCTTTTCAAAAGAGGTGTTGTACAGTCGTTATAATATTGGTCGTGACAGAAATATTAGTATAGCCTACATCAGTATAGGTGACACAAAAACTTGATCTTAAATACTTGAAGCTCAGATGTGACACAAAAGAGGAGTAAAAGAATAAGACGCAGAATAGAGGTTAGACGAAAAGGGTGGAGGAGAAGATGCAGAAAAATGAGAAGAGGCAGAAGAATACATGATGTTGGAGTAGGATAATTCATTTTAAATATGGAACGTCGAGGGAGTTGAAGTTGAAGACGATTTGGAGAAGTGACACAACAGAAAGACATGAAGGAGCAGGTGGAGAAGAAGAACAAGAAGAAGAAATTATTTAGACTGAAAAGAAGAAGTATGTCACAAAGTATTTACCAACGTTCTGTATTCTCTAGCAGTATTAGTATTAGTTCAGAACATTGTCAACACTACATCATCGTCTATTGAGAATATGCAAAATTATGCTAGAGATTAGTACAATATTGAGAATTGCTCAACAATAGTCAACACTTGGTCCACTTTCGCTCTCGATTGGGAACAGTAGCATGAGTAGAAAAATAAGGAGTTATTGAAGAATAGAAAAACTTAAAAGAAATTTTTGAAAAAGGCGATGACCAAGAAATGTTTGAGCAGTGAGTCAATAACAGTAAATAATAGTGTTGAATAGAATGTTGGTTTCCTCATCCACACAGTGCCGATTCAATCCCATAATTCAATCTAAAAAATAATAGTGAATGTTACGTCGTTCATTCATGGATGAATGAAATTCTGTGATTCTTCAAGTACCGTAGCGGATTAGCCAATTCAGAAGCATATCTTACTGTTTTGTTTTTTGAGTTTCATATGAGGCAAAGGCTATGGGAGTAAAGGCCTAATATATGTGATATATAGTGATATATAGCCTATCTTCTGATTCTTCCTCTCAGGGATTAAGCATTTCTTCCTGTTCCGAACCTCATAATATTATCCATCAATAGTTATCCTGGACGTCCTCGGTCTCTCTTGCCTTCTGGCTTGTAATTGAGCACCAATTTTGATAACCTCTCTTCGTGATATATATTACAATTGTTATTGTATTGTGAATTGTCTAAACTTTCAATTATTGAAGTTTCCATCAATTAATCTAATATGTCTGGTATTTTTGACAGGATACAGTTCTGCCAGAAGCGGTACGTTTTTGGGAGCAGGCGCTGTTCGTTAGAAGAACTGAAAAAGTAATTAGGTTAAGTAGGTGAGTCACTTCAACTCATTTCTTAATAAAAGTGCTCTATTTTTGTATTGCAGCTATATCACTTCATTCATGTTATTGGTTAGTTGTAGCAATTCTTATCTTGAATTAGTTTTATTCATTTGAAATAGATTTATTTACACTCAACATAAAATATAAATTCTTACAATAAATTGTTGATTGAACATTTAATAATGAAAATAAATACTGTATATTCCCTGTACTCTATTTAACCGAAAACTACAATAGTCCAGTCAATATGGACATAAAAAAGGGGGTGTGCTGGCAATTTATATTGTAGTTCTGATTTTTTAATATATTATTTCGGTACATAAGAGAAGTCCAGAACCAATTTCTTCATGCAAAATTTTCTTGTGCTAGATAAAGGGCGGCCCAAAAACCTTGTATTTTCGGCTCATTTTCGAGTTTTCAGTTATTTCTGCCAAATCTCGTGATCGGACAGAAAAATTTGCTCTCGCCTTTTTTTTAGATCATAAATTAATTCTGAATAAAATGAGATCAATGGGAACTCTCTATCTCCAATGAGTACTGAGTTATGTTTTTTCAAAAATGAGTGAATTTTGAATATAGAAATTGGCCATTTTTTTGTATTGGAATATGGGCTCAAGTACACTCAACAATAAATGTTTCATTTTTCGACCGAATTTGGCTTATGATGCATAATTTTGGACCGCCTTGACGAACCGAGAAGAATGGAGTGTAGTACGATGAAATCTGAGCATTGTGTCAAAAGTTATAGGTGTTTGAAATGTTGATCCTTGAGGTGTCCTTAAGCGTGCCTCTCCACTAGGAAATACTGAAATGAAGTGCATCTAGCGGGTGATTTTCATAGAACATGATCTCATGAACTTATGTCATTGTGCGAAATATCAATGTGAAGACAATGTAGTTGGTGATGATGATTGAAGCTGAAAATTAGGTGTTTTTCACAATACAAGGAGCATTGTTGCCAGGTGTACCTGAAAATCTATTTGAGATAGAGCGCTCTCCCTGATCTCAGATTGTAGAGCACAAAAATACGCCCAGAGGGATTTTGAATTATACATCTAAATGTTAACAATCGGATGATATTGTTGATCAAAAACTAAAATTCATCAAAATTGATTTTTCCTTCAAATTTCACTCATTTTTGAAAAAACATAACTCAGTACTCATAGGAGATAGAGAGTTCCAAACGATCTCATTTTATTCAGAATTTTATGATCTAAAAAAAAAGGCGAGAGCAAATTTCTCTGCTCGATTACGAGATTTGGCAGAAATAGCTGAAAACTCGAAAATGAGCCGAAAATACAAGGTTTTTGGGCCACTCTGTATCTAGCACAAGGAAATTTTGCATGAAGAAATTGGTTCTGAACTTCTCTTATGTACCCAAATAATCTATTAAAAAATCAGAACTACAATATAAATTGCATGCACCAATGTATAAAGTGACTGGACTACAACTGAAGATGGAAAGAACGGGATGTATTGTATCAATTTAATGCTAATAGAATAACATTTTATAGAACAAAAAATTGAATAATTGTTTTCACAAACTACTACTTTATCGAAAAGCACAGTTTTATTTTTGATACATCCACATTTATTATACTTTTGTACATTTCTTATACAAAACTATAATAAATGTGGATGTGACAAAAATGTCACAACATTGTACGTTTTATACAAAAGTATAATAAATGTGAATATGACAAGAATAAAACTGTGTTTTTCAATTATGGAAAAATTTCATAATATCAATTCTCATTCAACATACTTTATCGAACTTGGTGGTGTAGAATATTAAGGAATTTATTATGAACTATATTCTACAACATTTCCTTCAGTAGTATTAAATTTTCTCACATATAATTAATATTTTCCATTCAAATTGAGTGTTTCTTATCAAATGCTACTACAAGATCTGTATTGTATTGTTGAATAATGCTTATTGATAGATTGATATGTTGTTATTGCAGGAAGTGTGTGAATAACCAAGTATTCTATAGGAGAGGGGACAACTTGTCCTACTGTAAGGAGGCGTGTGAGGCGAAGACTATGTGTGGAGAGGTGCAGGTTCCTGAAGAGCATTTAGAGGTATGCAAAAACAATTCCAATGCGAAATTATCAATATAGACTTAGACAACGTATCTCCAGTTATAACATTATTGTCGGGTGTGATTGTTCACCGGCTAACTTCAATTTTGCCCAAGATGAGTAATGAAACGTTTCTTAGAGCATAAGATACTTGGAAATTGCAAAAAATTGAAGTCTGACTCTACTTCTTCTACCTCTACGCCTGTAAGCAGTACACCTATTCAAGTATCGCACCAGCCTTGTAAGTTCACATTCAGAATTACATTGTTTACTCATGGTTTACAATAATTTATTTCTCAATAATAATTTATTTTCCGACTATTGTATTGTTTGCTCTATCCAATAAATAAATAAACTGATATAATATAGATTTCTCTATTAACAAACTAGTTCCTATGTTGTATGTATGTTCCTGTTCATTCTCTCGTTTCAATTATGTATAGGGTATGGGATTTTTTCAAAAAATAAGAATTATAAATTTGCGTTTCAACTCAATATTTTTTTTAGACCTATACCTTTATACTGTATGATGGTTTCTTGTTTCTTCTCATTCCGAGTAGTCATTGGTATTGTGACGGATATTAATTTTACTTATTATATCATATTCATGCGTGTAATCATATAATCACTTCAAATATGTAGAGGGTAGACACAAAATATCATCTACAAGAACCTATAGTTGCGTTATATTTACATAACCCTCACAGCTCTTTTTTGTGAAACTTTATTCTGAAAACTCTGTAAATTCTGGAGTCTCAAAAACAACGAAGTCTTTCTCTAAACTCTCCTAATTAGTAGGCTATAGGCTAATGTATCATTGTTCTGTTCATCTGTCGACAATCCAGTAGTCTTTTGTTGACATCTATAATTGTTTATAGTTTCTTTAGTTTTTCAAACCTCTTGTTCTACTTTCTTCAATTGCTTATAATATGTGTTTTATTTTTTTGTAATTTTATGCATTGTATTTTTCTTAGAATTTGATTCTTTTTATATATTTATGGTGTATACAAATAATTATTGTATGTTTTTTGCAATTGTTGTGAAAGTGAAGAAGAATCAATAAATTTTTGTTTTTATTATTATAAACTTCAAATCTGTTCCACACTAGTATTCCATGTTGATGCAAACATATATAAGGGGAAACCCCAGTCTCCAGGACACAACAGAACATTTTTTGCAATAGAGAGCTTGAGGGCAATGAAAGATCAAATTTCATGGACCACAATTATTTTTTGATATATCTATGAAATATTTTGAACTGTTGTTTACATTTTGACATGTTTACAGGTATGCAGAACATGCAACTCGTTCGGCATGTTCTGTGGGGAGAACAATGCGACAGTGGCAGGGGGCGGAGGAGGTGTGGGTGAGGGGATCAGAGGGGCTGACTTTGTGTTCTACGTGAGCGCAATGGAGACGGAGCGATGTCACAAGGGATTGACTGTCGCCTATGCGGCTCACTGTCAACAGGAGGCCGCCTTGGATAGGTGGGTTCGGACTACTCATAATAAATCAATTAGTAACTATGATGATTAGTAATTAGACATAAGCAATACCTGGACATTAGTTATACCATAGAGTAACCTCTATTACTCGTTTTCAACTTATTTATTTTTTTCGGATTATGCTTATATTTTTCAATAGTAGAAACATATCAGGAAATGAAAAATCTGAATATGTTGTATATGAAAGTTTTTAATAGAATGGTACTTAGATTTTCATTTTCTGATGAATAAGAGTAGCCTCACTAAAAGCTTTATAAAACATAAACTATGTTTTTGGACGTTATTCATTATCAAAATTTAGGAGTAGAATAGTTTGAGCCAAGCCTGTTGTTCCATCCCAATCAAATTCATATAATCTTCAATTGTATTCACAAATAAATAAATAGCTATTGGTAGGCGCTGATATCCAATAAGGTCGGATGCATTTATGTCACAGCAATTTTGAGCTTATTGTTGTGACTGAACTATCTATGTATAGGTGAGTTTAGAGTACACCTCAATTGCAAGTTATTAGTTAATCATATTCAGAGAAAGTTTGCTTGGTGGTGAATTTGGAATACACGTTGATCATAAATTAGTAGCTAACTATGTTCAGGCAAGGTGTTTGTTTGGTAGTTGGGCTCGGAATACACCTTTACTGAGACTCACTCCAATTTGTCAGCATTGGTTCAATGGAGGTCGTAGATAAAATAGTACATATATGCAACGGTTTTATTTGGTCTTTAAATCACTCATGAGATATTTCAGACACTCGCTTGCTTTGCTCTCTCATGTCGTATCTCGTGCTTTGAAGACTAATTTCCAAACCGTCTGCTTTGGTTGCAAGGAAGTCTCAGATATATTAGTGAATGTAACGGTTTCATCCAATCTTTGAATCACTTGTGAGATATTTAAGATTTATTAGAAAACGTTATATAAACTACTATTCTCAATTCTCTTTTCTGTGTCTATCTAGGCCAATAGCAGGCCACGCCAACCTGTGCCCAGAGAGCATCAGCACCAAGCCGCAAGAGCTGGAGATCCTCCTATCGACGGTGAAGCACGAGATTCTACATGCCCTGGGATTCTCTGTCAGTCTGTTCGCCTTCTACCGCGATAAGGACGGCCAGCCCCTCACGCCCAGGGAGGATAACGGCAAGCCGCTGCTCAATGAGTTGTGAGTCAATCATTTTGTCGAACATTCTTCATATTTTTAGACTGGGGAATCGTCAAGATCTTTATTAGACTTTTTCCGAATTTCTATAACCAACAAATCAATTGGGATCAAGTATCTACAATATTCAACTTCACAATCTTGTAACTTAAAACTCTTACTCTCTTTCTAGAAAATCTACAAATTAATTGCAATATTTGAGTAGTTGAGAGTTTCTATTCAACTTCAACAATCATGCTTTTAACTCGTAGTGCTTTCATGCAGGGTGTCCTGGAATGAGAATACTTCAGGCGTAAAGTGAAGTGCATTAGAATCTCAATGCCTCAAATGTTGGAATGGATGCTCTTCAATGTATTCAGAAACAACTGAATAGTACCTATGATTTTTCTAGCAGATATCCTGTTCCAATTTTGAAATGAACGCATTTATGTTTTCTATAATGATAGATGTGCAAATATTGAAAATCCAGTTTGAAATTTCCAATAGGTTGGGATGATTATTGTTTAAATCAATTAATTATACTGTATGTAAATGAGTATTTAGTTAGATGGGACGGTTATATAATAAATATCGATGGGAATTTTAGGCAGAAGCTGGAGTTAAAACTGAAATCCACTTAGTTGTGAACAACTTATGAAAATTTCAAGTTTCACTTGATTATGGTTAGTAGATGATGTTAGTGTAGTCAAATAATCATGATCTGAACTCTGTAGAATACTAGAGTCTAGTTCCACCAAACTCGGTCAAGACATTAGAACATGGTCAAACTGCTTTATATGTGTGCACTCTGCAATGGAGCTATCACTATCGATAACTCTATGAAGAATATAGAAGTTATCTCCATAGAATCATAAGTTGCAGTGCACCCGTTGTAAAGCGTAGGCGTTACGGCCTTATTCAAATGTCTTGACAGAACTTGGTGAAACGAGGTACTAGTATTCTTTTCAAATTATTATTATTTATCATACATCAAAATATAAAACTTTTTTTAAAATCACATTTTCTAATGATTCTCAAGCAATCATCTGTTCATTCATACATTAATGTATTCGATCATTCATCTCTTGATCCACTAATTAATCTGTTTCTATATTAACTGACGGATGTGTTGTTTGTCACATTTAGCCTGCAAGCCCGACAATGGAGCGATCGCGTGATTCGCAAGGTGACGCGGGACAATTGGACAGTGTTCGGGGGGGCGGTGCGGCGACAGGTGCAGGTGATGGTGACCCCGCGGGTCGTGGCCGAGGTCAGGCAGCACTTCAACTGCTCCACGCTTGAGGGCGCCGAGCTGGAGGACCAGGGCGAGGAGGGCACAGCACTCACGCATTGGGAGAAACGCGTCTTTGAGGTTGGTAACACCACACAGAGAAGATAGCATAACCATTTACGTTAACCCATGGTCATTATTATTATTTATTTATTTATTTATTCGTTGATATAATTACAAATCATATGAATATGATTGGGATAGAACAACAGGCATAGCCCAAAACTATTCTGTTCCCAAATTTTGATAAATAATAAAATTGTCCGAAAAAATAGGTTATGTTCTCACTGAGGAAATTTAAAGTTCAAAGTTCTGTCCAAGAATATATATTAGCTAGAAATTTTGAATTTAGAATGATTGAAATACCAAATTATAGTCAAATTTTGCACTTAATATCACCGCACTTTGAATAAAGTATATGGATATGAGTATAATGTTTTATACAATAAATTATGAATAATTGATTATCTTGATTTGGCTTAGCAAAGAAATGACCGAACGTCGTTCATCTTATTCCACCTTCCTTTTAAAGTTTTGTAGGCTGTTTTTGGGTGAAAACATATAGTGGAGCGACGAAGCTCAAGCTTCAGAGTGTTGAATGTAATGCATGTGTACAAATGGTATTGCACATAGTGGAGCGGTACCTTTTGACCCATTTAAATATATACATTACATTGAACACTCTCAAGCTTGAAGCTACTTTCGCCGCCGCACGTCTAGAACGTGGCGATGCTTTTGACCCATTCAAATACATGCATTTCATTGAACACTCTCAAGCTTGAAGCTACTTTCGCCGCCGCACGTCTAGAACGTGGCGATGCTTTTGACCCATTCAAATACATGCATTTCATTGAACACTCTCAAGCTTGAAGCTACTTTCGCCGCCGCACGTCTAGAACGTGGCGATGCTTTTGACCCATTCAAATACATGCATTTCATTGAACACTCTCAAGCTTGAAGCTACTTTCGCCGCCGCACGTCTAGAACGTGGCGATGCTTTTGACCCATTCAAATACATGCATTTCATTGAACACTCTCAAGCTTGAAGCTACTTTCGCCGCCGCACGTCTAGAACGTGGCGATGCTTTTGACCCATTCAAATACATGCATTTCATTGAACACTCTCAAGCTTGAAGCTACTTTCGCCGCCGCACGTCTAGAACGTGGCGATGCTTTTGACCCATTCAAATACATGCATTTCATTGAACACTCTCAAGCTTGAAGCTACTTTCGCCGCCGCACGTCTAGAACGTGGCGATGCTTTTGACCCATTCAAATACATGCATTTCATTGAACACTCTCAAGCTTGAAGCTACTTTCGCCGCCGCACGTCTAGAACGTGGCGATGCTTTTGACCCATTCAAATACATGCATTTCATTGAACACTCTCAAGCTTGAAGCTACTTTCGCCGCCGCACGTCTAGAACGTGGCGATGCTTTTGACCCATTCAAATACATGCATTTCATTGAACACTCTCAAGCTTGAAGCCAACTTTGATGCTCCACTATTTTTCCACCCTTGGTGGTCATTCATCGTTCTTCCTTTTTTAGAAGTAGATGAACGAATGAAGTGTTAAGGTGCGTACAGACTTTCGTTCTGCTCCGCAACCGAACGTAACTCCAGCAGAGCGATTGATGATCGACCGGGGAGCAACAGTGGTTCGACCGGGGAACGCGAGAAGATCTAACATCTTCCGTAACGTTCATGATGGGTGCGACTGCAGAGCGGGGGCGGAGCGACTGTGGTGCGATGGAGGAACAAGGGCGGTACGAGGGCGGAGCGTGCTCGGTGCGGGTTGGAGGCGCGTATATGTGTACGCAGCTTTTGAGACTGAACGAATTGTGTATGTGACTTGTTTAGAACATTTTTATTTTCGATAAGTAGCTGAACGAATAGAATGTTTGAGACTGAACTAATAGTATGTGTATGTTGCAGAACGAAGCGATGACGGGCACTCACACCCAGAATCCGGTGTATTCGCGCCTGACGCTGGCTCTGATGGAGGACACCGGCTGGTACACGGCAAACTACAGCATGGCCCAGCCGCTGGCCTGGGGCCGCAACCTCGGCTGCGACTTTGTCACCAAGTCATGCAAGACATGGATGGACGAGCATCGTGCCAGGTTAGGTTCAATCATTGCTACAATACAAATCAATTAAAATGCAATATATTTATTACCGTCTGGTGCAACCTATAATACGCTTATTCAATGCCATCCATCCAGATTGATAAAGTATAGGGTAACTAAAGTCCCCCTATTCAATGAATTCATGCTAGTCTTCAAAGTAGTTCAAGTACCCTCTGCTAACAGGCTCCTAATAAACTAAATCATCATCAACTTTGGTTGAAATAGGCTTTTGTTGAAGTAAATAGACTCTGGTAAATAACATAGTTGAAACAAATTCAAGAGATTTATTACCGTCTGGTGCAAGCTATCAAACGTTTATTCAATGCCATCCATCCAGATTGATGAAGTAGGAGATTACTCAAATCCATCTATCAAACGAATTCATGCTAGTCTGAAAGTAGTTCAAGTACCCTTTGTTTACAGTAAGGATGTTACTCAACCCCTCTATGAATCTGAATCATCAACGACTTTGGTTGAAGTAAATGAGTTCTGGTTGAATGGTTTATTGTAGCCAAAGTCTGATGTAGTCTATGAGTCGTGTCGTCCAATCACTTAACTTATGTCTGATCCTGATGAGTCTGCTCAATCACAGTGATAAATAAGGAGCTTTGTACTGAACAATCCAATCTAGTTCCAGATACTGTAAACTTGTTGTCTAATGAATCTGTACTTGAAGAACCTATCACTTGGAGAACTTGTGACAGTCTTGTTATTATTGAAAATATTGTTGAAAATCTCCTAAAATACTTATGCGCAGAAGCTTGAGCGCGTTTATGTCGATCAAAAACTCACTTTGCTTCTCATCAATGGAAATACATAAACCAGGTACTGGTTTATGCTCTCCTCATCGACTGGAAAGTTGTATTGAGAACAGATTTGCCACGCAAAGCTCATATTTATAATTCTTGAATCAATACCACATATTTATAAAAATCACACTACTTACTGAGCTACTAAGTTGAGCTCATTACTATAATACTTATTGATATGTTTCAAGTTGATATAAACCTTTGAAGCGCAGCAAAAAAAGATGATCTTTTGTTTTTCTATTCTATACCACTGGACTTCTCGGAAGGAGAGGGTGGGGTGCAATTCTGTTTGAAGCACAGGGTGTTATTCACCCTAAACACAGACCTGTTTCTAAAATCAACAATATCAATACGTAATCAACAAATTTTGATTATGAAATTTTTTATATTGCATTGTAGAATAGAAACTGATATGATTTTTTTATTTTTGTGAACTATGTTTTTATTAGTGTATTACGAGTAAGTTTTGATTTGAGATAGTTGTTGAAACTGACGCCAAATTTGGGAATTTCAGAGGCAAATCAATCCACCCGTTCTGTGACAAGGTGAAGCGAGACCCTCTGGAGACAGAGTGCACTGATGACCGCAGCTCAGTAGCCCTCTGCAACCTAGTCGAGCATACACACAGTCTGCCACCTATGTATCAGGTAAGTCACACTTTACTTTAGTTTAGTTTAGTTAAGTTTTAGATTAGTTTTAGATATCTGGAAATTAAAAAATCATAGTAACCTTTTTCTGATACTTTTATTCACAACATGATTTTTCAATTTCCAGATAATAATAATAAGAGTTATTATTAGTTGTAGATTTATGGCAGATATTATTTGTGGATTCATAGAAGACTGTAGTTTAAATTTTACCGGGTGATTCAATAAGGACTTTACAACTTTGAAAATTCATATGAATCTTATTAAACAAGGTACACAGCTGGTTTTGGTGTTGTTCTAAACGAAAACACTGCAAGTTTTTTTTACCTTGAACTAAAGATATTCTATGTGACTTCTGTTGGTTATCCTGCAGACATCCCATCGATAGTCGATTTCTTCCCAGACTCGCACTAGCATTTCAGGTGTAACTTGCTCAACAGCAGCGCAAATCCTTGCTCTAAATTCGGGTAGAGTGGCTTGCAATGGAGGTTGCATGGATCTTTTATCAAACCTCACAAGAAAAAATCCAGCGTTGTTAGTCTGAGGAACGAGGGGCCATGCAATTGGCGCATTACGGCCAATTCACTGATTTGGAAAGCGGTCATTATGAAGATCCTGGATGTCAGTCAGATAGTGTGATGGTGCGCCATTTCCATAAAGAAAACATTCTGTTCTCGGTCATCCTCATTGATCTGTGGTATCAAAAAATTTTGCAACATATCAAGGTACACTATGCCGATTTTCAAACCAAAACACACAGCTAGCACGCTCGGGTACAGAGAAGGCAGCCGGTAGTGCTTGTGCGGCGTGACCAGGCACTAGGGGACTACGCGAGTCAAAACTTGGAGTGTTTTCCTTCAAAACAACACCAAAACCAGCTCTTTACCTTGTTTAATAAGATTTATATGAATTTTCAAAGTTGTCAAGTCCTTTTTTAATCACCCGTGTAGTTTAATTGCAGGCTGATTATACCCTATAGTGAGATTCACCTCTTTAAGTGAGTGGATTTTATGGGAGAGCACTGGATCACTTAATAGAGTTAATTATCTTTTTTTACCTATAATGATATAGATTCAATAGAGATTTAATGATGGATTAGATTTCATAAGTGTCCCAGAAACCGGACCTATGAAAAATTATACCACGACACTTTGCAAAAGATTTAATGCGCTTTGAGCTCAACCTGATGTCTTCCGATCGTTAGTTGATAATTTGTGTTTCTAATAATAAATAAATGATTAACAAAAAATTAAGATGCACCTCATACTCTCTACTCATGGACTCATGAGTAGGTAAGTACGGGATTATAATAAATCATACTGGTAAGAGACTTATGTGCTAAATTTTAATGAAATTTGTTTTTTGTTCAGAATTTCGACAAAATCCCGCACGTGACAGCTGGGGAAGAGTCGCGGTTCGGTGGATCGGTCAGCCTGGCCGACTACTGTCCCTACATCCAGGAGTTCACATGGCGGTCCAAGAACGTCGTGGTCAGGGGGTCTCATTGCCAGTACCCCGAAAATAATCCACGTAAGTACCAATCATTATCATCTAATTGTACTCTCTTCAAGAAACTCAATTATTGAATACTCAGAAATTTGACACTGTTGCAGTCGTGTAGTTCACAAGACCTCAAATTCAGAAATGTTAAAAATTTATAATGAAATATGAACATAGAATGTTGTATTTTATACTTTGTTTCATTCACACAAATCTCAATTTGATTAAAAAAAATTAAAAATTCTAATGAAAAATACATCAAGAACAATTTAAAAAATCAGGCGTTTATAAACTGGAATGTATACTTGTGAAAAGTTTTAAATTGGTCAAACACGTAGATGTTTTCAAAAAAGGTTCAATGAACATATTAAGGCTTTAAAATAGAAAATTCTACTCAAAAATCGGCGTTTGCTAAACATTCAATTGAAACTAATCATAATTATATCGATATAAACTCTAATATGATATCTAATATGATAAACTCTAATAATAAGAAGAATTTTATATCTATAAAACTGCAAAATTAAATAGGAATAATTTAATAAATATAATTCGATTTGCCTTAAACAATCCTATTTTTGATAAAATTAAAAGTGAATATGATTGAAATTAAATAACTTCAACCAAAAGAAATAATGAATAAGAAAAAAATCAATCATATAAAAATAAGCATATGAGCATAATGATATTATATAGTATCAACTTGTTTACTTGTACAGTTTAACTTGAAAATAGTCAATGTAGGTCGAAACTAGTCATTAATAGTTATTTATGTATTAAGAGCATAAAATGCGACACATGCGCTGCGGTTAGCGAGCGTAAAAAGCAGCTGGCGAGCGTAAAGTAGACTATCGCTCGCTCCCCACAAAACAACTGTTTTATGATGAGTTTTCAGTTTGTAAAGAAGAACTTTAGGAGCGGTTGTAGAAAAAATGTTTTTATAAAACGGTACTATAAAACTTAATTTCAATTTGATTTTATTTCATTCTGCTATATTGATGTTGATTGTTTTTGATTGTGATGTGCTTTGCTAGACCAAGACAAGAACTTTGCGCTGGAGAAGTACGGGCCGGACTCGCGCTGCTTCGACCACACCGACCAGATGTGGGAGGAGCGCAGCTGCAGGCAAGTGAGGCAGTGGCAACACTGGGGCAGCGGCTGCTATCAGTTCAACTGCGCCGCCGGCCGACTCCATATCATGGTCAGTTGCTGCATTCATTCAATTTGTAGCAGTCATTCTCTGCAAGACACTCATTGCTTGCAAGTCTAGCCTTTGATTGGAAAGACTAGATTAAAATCACTTCACTTCTATGGGCTACTCTATTCAAATCAATAAAAACAATATTGTTATAGATGAAGCCTTTAGAAGGATGGCAGGAGGCGAGGGGTATCTGGTGGACAGCACAGCGGAAGCAGGGTTGTCGTGGGGAAGCAAAGTGATAATAGACTTTTGTAGTTGTTTAAACAGTTATTATTCTTGGTGACAGTTATTCTTTTACAGTTCTTATACTAGTAAATGTAAACTTGTGTAATTTATTAGGTAGTTATCAGATTATAGTCGTTTCTAGTTTACCTCCGTGTGTTATAGTGCTGTAAGTGATGAATCTAATCAGTATAAATCGCCTCAAGTGTTTCATTAGTGTAGAAACCCGTAACAATATAAAAACTTGAATTACCCTTTTATTAATTAATTTTTAAGTGAAAATGACCAATGGAAATATAAAAGAAATGAATAATTATTTATTATTTTGTTTTAAATTATGTGGATAATCTTTATGAGAATTGAAAATTTCTAGCAAAAAAATGAGTCCGCAACCTTTTTATAAACCGCGCGCGTGCTATCAACTAAGCTACGGAGTCATTTGTCTCACATTATGTAAAATTACACATTACAGGAAGTTTATCAGTTCAGTAGTTCAGATGTTATGATGCGTCATTCGTGAATTCCCTATCGCGTGTAAGACGATTCTTTCCTTCATTATATTATGAATTTATTCAATCTGTAGCAGTCATTCTCTGTTCATCTCTTGTACGTCTGGCATCTGATAGAGTAGAATACAAAATATAACAGAGTATAGTGTATGACAGAGATAATAACAAGGTATACCTAATGCGATTCACTTCAAACTGGTAGTATTAGTTCAATAGGAAACGTCATTGAAATCCATCTACCCAAAGCTATCCAATATTCAAAAATATTTCTCAAATTCAAATATTTTTCATTGCCACACAATTCGTAGCAGCCACGTCATAATACAAAAATGTACAGTCAATATCAATAATAAACAATGACAACATATCATAATACAATACGATGCAATATCAAAAATCACGTTAAATTGGGTCAAAATTACAATTATTTAAATATCAATTAATATTATAGAAGCACTATTAAAAATTATCTAATAAAAAGACTAAGAAATTGTCAAAGACCACAGATTGTATTGATAATTAGAAAGACCGGTTTCGGTTGTTACACCATTGTCAATCTCTGATAAACTAAGATTGTTAAACTATTGTCAATCTCTGATAAACTAAGATTGACAATGGTGTAACAACCGAAACCGGTCTTTCTAACTATCAATAAAATCTTTGGTTTTTGACAATTTCTTTTTTTATATGAATCATTACCACAACATCAACTTCTCAACTACACAAAAATGAAAGAATTATCAATTTTTTTCTGTTTTTCCGTCGAATTGCAAATATTTTGTGGTAAAAGATTAAATAAATTTATTGAGAAGGCCTTAAAACTCTGTTTTATTATTAGGAAGAAGGGTAGTAGTTGATTCAATAAAGTGTTCTCAGTGTCCGGGCTAATAAGCTAGAAAGTTTAGATTACTTAAGAATCTAAAACTAGTTTGGATAAGTCAACTCTTCTGAATATGATTCATGAGTTTGTTAATTCCTTCCCGGTGGATCGAAACCCACCTAAATCTGTAGATCCACTCATCTCTCATTATCATCCGCCTCATTACCGACGCACAAGCCTGAGGCTCATGTGGGCATCACCCTCAGCAAAAAAAAAAAAAACAGAAAACATCAAGTTTCCCTAAACTATATAAAAAATTGCTCTTTTTTATATGAAATTGTTTAATAATTTTTGATTTATTGAATTGGATTACTCGTATTGCAGGTGGCAAACTACTCTTACACGTGTTACTATGAAGGACAGCAGCTCCCCATCAGAATCCATCAGAACGGATGGCTGCACAAGGGGGCTCTCGTCTGTCCCTCCTGCCAGCAAATGTGCCAGGTAAGCTATCCAACTATTCCTCACAAAAACTACCTGAATTATTCATTAACTAATCGAAAATAACGATCATTTTGGGACATTTATTCTATTGTAGTACTGCATGATTTGGATAACTATCAGGGTCATGTAACTATGAATTTCAAATAGGATTCTCTTCTGGATAACCATATTGAGAGATTCACGTTTTAAAGTAAGTGAAAATTATAGGACGACATAGTTGCCACGTCTTATTTCCCTCTGCCTTCTATAGTAGATAGCTGTGATTCAAGTCATACCGGTATATCTGATCTAATATCAATTTTTTATTCTTTTTAATAATGATCAATTTTATCTCAGATATATTCACCAAGAAAATTTATCCAATCATTATTTAGTAACACATAATCGTAATTGGGATTAAATATTCCGGTAGATCTTTCTTCATAACCTACAAACAATAGTAGAACTTGGCAACGTTGTGGAGTTGGGAAAGGATAGAGCTCTGCCTACTGACATACAAGGAAAGTAAACCAATGTTGATTAGGTACTGACTTTGAAACGTGAATCACACTCTAGATCATTTTGCTATCGCGAGTAGAAAATGTACTGAGTGTGTGAGAATGTCTAGTGTGAGAGTGTCTATATTGTGAAGTCAGTGGGAATGATACATCGGAATAGTTGCCAATTTCATTTTTCCATTGTCTTCTATTCTAGATAGCAGCTGCTGTTATTCAAGTCATTGCGTTATATCTGTTCTAATATTAATTGTTGATTCGTGATTTCTTGTTTATAATTTTTATCTATATTACTTTATTTTATTACCAAAGAAAATATGTTTTTCCATTTTTGAAAAAATTTCATAATTCAGATGAAATTAATATTCCTGTAGATCATTATATTTCTGCATAGCCTGCTAACAATTTGGCAATGGTTTTGAGCTAGAATAGGATGGAGGTATCTGCCTCATCAAATTACATTCAATGGTAGCAAACCAATGTTAAGCATGTGTTGACTTATATAGTGAATCTAAAGGTGCGTATAGATATACGCGCCGCGAACATGAGCAATTCACTTTTAATCAGCTGACTATATCTGTATTTTTACAGAAACGGTAAGATACAGATATAAAAAGCTTGGCATCAGCTGATTAAAAGTAAATTGCTCATGTTCGCGGCGCGTAAATCTGTACGTACCCTTACAGTAGCCTAACTTGTATTCTAAACTTCAAAAAGACTTATGCTCTCCTGAATTGGAGTAGACAACTCAAGACGATGAAAGTCTGTGCCAATAGAATTATCAAGTTTACAAAAATTATGGAGGTTAAAATAGAAATTGAGATTGTAGAGATTGAATGTTTGGGAGGAAAGGTAAACATTTCAAATATTTGGAAGAAAGATTTCGTTCGGATCAGGAGTTCTAATCATTAAGAGTTTGACCGATCATTTGAAAGATGAGGAGGTGTAGTAAACGGAAAACGAAAGAAAGAAGGAAAAGAAGATGATGAGTGTCAATCACTGACAGTAGACAAGGACAGAATACAATCTCGGAAGTATTTCAACGCCTCGTAATAGTAGAATAATAATGCTCAAAGTGTAATATTTCTCGGGGCTCTAAACACGTCAGGGCTCATATTTTGGGTTTTGAATAGTACCTTTGTATTAGAGATTCATTTTTTTTTGGTTGAAGTGCATTTGAATTGCATTTGTAGTTCTACCATGTAAATACATTTTGCAAGCTCGCATGCTCTTTATTACTTACTAGACAATCTATTCAAACCAATATAATTTTTAATTATTATTAAACGAAAATCCAAATTAAATGCTGTAAATTATTTGCTTATAAATGCAGTTTCTCATTTATTTCCATCTGTAATATAATTTTGAGTAATTACTCCACTTTTATTATGGAATATTAAGTTTCAATATTTATAAATATATTTCATTTTGTGATGTATAGAGTGTTTGGCTTAACTTTTTTCTAAAACGTTCTAGGTTTGAGTTTATTCAGCTTTTGAAGATTAGGATGGAATATCTTTAACCTCAATAGAACACTTCACTTTGAAATATAGGCCAACCAACACAATACAATACACCACAATAAAAACAAAATTAACAAATAATAAACATCCGCAGTACATTGAACTCAAATTTATATTCATATACGATATAATATATTATTTCTCATTTATTTCGAAATTCCTTTAATTTTATTTTTCTTCATAATTTTATTTTATATTCTTTGACATAGTAGAATTGATTATTTACAAGGAATATTTTTAATACATTTCTGAACCTTTTTTAATCAAGTTCCCTTATACCAATGGGAAGCCTATTCATAATTTTGACTGCTTTCGTACTTATACTTAACTTATAACAATACTACTACTTTAATAAACTTGTACTTATGAACTTTTGGATGCTGTGATGATATTATCAGAAAAGTATAATACATGTATCTTAACATATTAACGGTATATTTTTTTATGATATTTTGCACCGTAAATACAGTGCTGAAACATTCTTAGAAATGTATTAATAAATCACAATTGTATTGAAACACCATACCATAAAGCTCCCTTGTTCCAATACAAAAGGTTCATTGATAATAGTATAAATTTTATTTGTAAGTTTGCTCTGTGGATATATTTTCTGTCAATTTCTATCATATGAAGTATTTTTATTTACTTGTTATTTGAATGGAATTCAGCTAATAGCAGGGTACCCGGGAGTTTTGATATTAACATGATGATTTTATTGTGAGTTCTGGTATTTCTCCATATTTTATTATGTTTCTATCCACTTCTAATGAGGGAGACGGGGTAGCTCAACTCAAATTAATTAAAATTTTGTTAGTGTATCGGAACATTATTATAAACTAATCAGACGCTGGTACAATACAAAAGTTTCATTAATACGAGTATAAATCTTATTTTTAAGTTTGTTGTGTAATTCTATTTTCTATTTTTCTTAACTACAGGAAAAGTTCCAGGAAGTTAACGAATTCTGCGAGCCTGGTATAGCATTGCCTAGCGATGTAGTTTATGATATGGATCAGCTCAATTGCACTAAACGTCGTCAGGGATAAACTAAACTATATATTTCCTCTCATTAAAACATGATGGTACAGTAAATGAAAAGTCATTCTGTGTTCAGCAAAGGTTTCTGAAATAATGCCTAAACATAATATATATGTTTCATGCTGAAACTCAATTTTGTGTGCCAGATAACTCTGAAATAATGCCAAAACATGATAATATTGTTTCATGCTTTATGCTTGATTTTGTGTTTTTAATATTCTCATGGCATGACATCTAGAGCATAGCAATCATACATATTATTTAAAATGAATCTACTTCTGTTCAAAACTCATTTATGTGAAAGTGTATTGCACGTTTCAAAAATGATTCGAATAATTTTAACTCTCTAAACTGAAGAATTTTAAAAATATAATTGAAATCCGAGCCATTTGGAGAAAGTGACAATAATTGATATATTCGTGTTGCCTATTTGCGGAAAATAAGCCTTCATAATCATTGGATAGGTACTTCATACCTCATAATATTGCTGTACCATCAATTAGTAACATTAATTTGCCTCATAATAATTACTCAGTCGTACATGTGAGCCTCATAGTCATATTATGTATGTGTATTCAACTGTTGTTAAATGTCAATCTGTTTCACTGTATTTTCCTTTTACATCCCATTTATTATTGTATTCTTTATGCTAGTTTAATATTCCAAGTATATTTTTTGTGGTAGCATTTCTGTGTTCAAAACTAACATATTTATATTAATCTGTTTGCTTTACACTTTTGTGCTTTGTTTGGATTTTCAATTGCCTTGTCAAGTTTACTTTTTTGTTATTGTTGCACCTAGTCCAACACTATTTTCTATCTATTGTAGATGTAAAAAAGCACAAATCTCTAGCTTTACAAGTGAGCCAGTTGTGGAATCTTAATCAAATTCAATCCTCGGTTTAATATTCCAAGTTGTGATAGCATTTCTGTGCTCAAAACTAACATATTTAGGTTAATCTGTTCGCTTTACACTTATGTGCTTTGTTTGGATTTTTAATTGCCTTGTCAAGTTTACTTTTTTGCTATTATTGCACCTAGTCCAACACTATTTCCTATCTAATGTAGATGAAAAAAAGCACAAATCTGTAGCTTTACAAGTGGGCCAGTTGTGGAATCTTAATCAAATTCAATCCTCGGTCACGGTTGGTCGAGGATCAGATTTCGACTTGAAATTTACATAACTGACCATTGATTATTTAATTTTCTTATTATTGTAAATAATTTTGGTGGTACTGTTGGTTTGAAATTATTAAAACTTGCTCAATATTGTAAATAACTTTGGTTCATTTGCTAGTAGATTGCTATAGCTTTTGGAAACTTCATTTTTTTAATATAGGTACATTCACATTGCATTTTATCCAATGAAGTCGATGTAAGCTATTTATGAAATACTTGCTATTTTTAAGAATAATTGTGATGCGATTATTTAAATAAATTATATTTAGAAACACTTTCTGGTCAGTAAAAGCAATTCAGTCACATTTTTAGAGTTTCTATCTAGTCCTGTAGTGTTATTAAATTTTCTATTTCAATGAATCAGGTTAATAATATAATATTATTTTATAATATTAAGCTCTATATATTTTTATTCAAATCAGATCAATACTATGATATGATACTCCTAAATGTCGAGTTGAAACTCACGACTGTTATTCTGTTATTATAAATCATTTACATTTTGATGTTTTTTTAATTATTTATTGTTAATTTCATTGTTTGTTTCCAATAAAGCTCTTCTTTGAAATTTGGCTTTGTTTTTGTCCATAAGCATGCCGTTCTTATTCTGGTTGGGGATTACATTTTTATGGAAAAATTATTTAGAGTTAATTGAGAACCAAAAACATCAACTAAATTTGAAAAATATGTTTGAACAACTGACTTGATACTGCAGTTCAGCTTATTTCAACAGTTTATAAAGGATTCATACAATTTTTCGAACTACCCTAACTACCTAAAATAATTTTTTCACCAGCCAAACCTCTAGGAAAATTGAACACTAAATTTTTATATACATTATTGTGATTCTTCCTCTTCAAAATGAGAATCTTCACTGGAATATGAATCACCAGGAATGAAATTTGGCTAAATGATAATGTTCTGCATGTTTTGATGTGTTTAATTGATGCTTTAAATATTCTAGTCCACAAATGTTTATAAAACTATGTAATGTTATCCTGTTTTTCATGCATGTTTTGATCTTATCCTTCCACAAAATGTTGTGACTTCTTCGTAAGCTCCATACATACTATGTAAATTTATGTTATCCAAATTTTTGCATGATTTTATTATTATCATGTGTAATAATGATTTATTCTATGATTTTATTTGTTATAACTTATGATTTCATTATTGAAGAAGGTTCTTGAACATTTCCAATGTTACTAAATGTTTTGCTGACTTCTATGAATGTTTTATGTCAATACTGTTTCATTCAGGTTCGTTTAAACGTTTCCAGAACTATTTGAACCAATTTTATGCTTTGATATAAATTACATAATTATCTTCCAAAAAATTTCATTTTGCTTGTTTTGACAATTCATACTGGGAATATTTAACATTTATGCATGCTTTCACATCATATTGTAGTACTTGAATTATTCTAAAACTATTCAAATGAATCCCTATTTCTATGCATTTTCAAAAGTGTCATTTATTTCTTCCTCAGCTACTTCTAAAGCTCAATTCTTCAGCTCCTTGAATGGTTCCAGATAGATTAGGATAAATGTTATCTTAGAGTTACAGTGGTGCACGTAGCTCAGTGCATATTTTGATGTTAATTCAATCTTATGACTAAAACGGTTCGAGACCTACGTTAAATGATGTTAAATTAATTATCATGCATGTTTTGTTGTTCAGATTGCTATGTTTATTCTTAAAACAGTTTTTCAAATCTATTTCAAAACTGATTTCTATACATTTGTTAATGTTCAACTATTTGAACAGTTGTAATACAGAATCATTTCCTGGTTCCCTGAACAGTTTTCAAAATATTCAAATGCATTTTATCGTGATTGCTATGCATGTTTATATGTTAATCGTGTCATTCTCTGTCCTTTTCCACAGGATCAGCTGTTAGAAGCCGGAGACCGTTGCAAACCCGACGGTCCTCTGCCTAAGAAGGTCACCTACCAGTGGGACTCTCTCACTTGTGCCGCCTCTCTCACCTACTCTCCTTCTCTCTTCTCTCTCCTGCTGGCTCTCATCTTCACCCTACAACTCATCGGCGTCACGTAACAGTGCAATTTAACCGCAGTCAACTTTTAGTTAAGATGCCAAACACGTTTGGAAGAATGTTGAAAACTCAACGTTGAGACGTGTTTTCTACCAAATCAAGAGAAAACTTCACCCTTTTATTGATTCTTGAACCTTGAGTTGATCGGTGGTACATTCAACCGCCGTCAACATAGTTAAGATATGTATGGTCAAGATATCATAGTTAATATACCAAACATGTTTGGGAAAGTAATAGACACTCAACGTTGAGACTCATTTTCTACCAAATAAAGAGAAAACTCAACCGTATCGACGGTACAATTCAACGAGTGTCAAATTTTAATCATAGTTAAGACACGAAACACGTTTAGGAGGATAATGAAAAATCAGTGATTAGACTCATGTTCTATATCAGTTGAATGTGTCCAGGTAGTATATTTTATGCATGAATTTAAGGCTCGAAATATAGTATAGTCACCCAAAACCACATCTATAAGTGATTCTCAGGAACTTTCATATTCAAATACGCTCCATAAACCAAAGCATGTTTCGCAAAGAACGTTTTCATCGTTCTAAATCGTTTGTAAATACGGCCCTAAACCGCTGCTCTCGAATGAATTACTGCTTGGCTGGACAGAAACAAAATACTATTGTTTTTTATCGGAGTGTTCACACATTAGCAGATTGCAATTATATGAACACTCCCATAAAACCAATAGCGGGGTTTAATGGCCGTTATTATAAACAACTCATAAGACCGTTCTGAGCAAGTACGGTTTGGTTGTCTCCAGCTATAGTGAAACTCACTTTAAACAGTCCTTTTGAAAATAGTTCTTATTACTGTAGGCCTATGCACAGTCTAATTTACTAACTTTATTGGATCAGCTTGTGGTTAGAACTCGAATTGCAAGATGTTATAATAGATGACGAAGTGTTTAAAGTCGATCAAAATCGAAGTATTTCCAGATTAAAATCACTATGGTGGCTGTAATGTATTTCCAGTTTTATTCTTTCTAATAAAATTAGAATTTCTATTTTCAATAAATATATGTATTCCGTCACATTCCAGAAATCCCCCGCCCTAAACCACCCCCTTTGAAACGAGCACTAAAATCGTTGACAATTTAAAGTGTGATATTTGTATTGTATATTTCTTATAATTGATAAAATAATCACAATTTCAAAGTGTGATACTTTTATTGTATATTTCTTATGGTAGACTCAATTTAGTATTGTATGTAAGTAGGTATGTTTTTTGGGAGTCATCGTAGCCTTACCTTGCCAATTGGGATAAGCGATTAGCTGTCTATACATTTCGAAATACAGTATTAATTTTACAGTACGGGATATATAACACCTATTGTATAAAATTATTCGAAGTTGTCTCAATCAAAAATATATTGGAATAACAAGAATTACCGTTATTATTAATAAATATCCATCAAAAATCAATCAATTTCAATCTTATTTAATCAATTTTAAAACTATGATATTATATGATTTTTATATCCCGATTGATAAGGTTTTACTATGATGAATAGAGTGTAAGAAGATATTTTTATTTGATGACATAATTGTATTACCCTCCATATGAATAATATTGGTGTAATTGTGGATATTTTAAAACATTATTTAGTCATGTCTAGGTGGATTTATGGAGTCAGTGTGTATGCTATTGCTAATTTTAAGCTCTATAATTTTAAAGTAGTTATCTACCATATTTTTCAAGATTGTGTGTTTAGGTATTTTATATTATTATTTATATTTATACGTTTGTTCCAGTATCCAACAGTTTTTTTAAGTTTAAAATTATGAAAAGAATTTAAAATAGTTCTAAAAATGAACGATCAACACACACAAAAAATAACTAAAACTGTAGATCAATTCATCAATGTCGCTCTCACTCTCATTAGGTGACTGCTCAGTCACTCACGTACAAGTCTAGCATCATGCATTATGCATCACCCTCAGCAAAATAATGCAAGAGCTATTCAAGTGCAAAATGAATGTTTTCAACAAATCCTCATAAAATCAAAGCATTCTTGAGTTTATTCTGTTATTTCCAAAAAATCTAGATTTCATAAGCTATCAACTAATATTTTTTCTCAATGATGAGAAAGACTGATTAGACATGATGATGACATGTTGATTCATTAAAATTTTAATTCAAAAATTGTTGTATTTCCTAGGATTTTTTGACAATATTTTCTATTTCTAATAGGAATCTACTCTATTAATATATACCTCCTAATTATGAAAATCTCTTTAAAAATATCGTAAATCCAATTCTTTTTGAGATTATTTGAAATCTCTTATGGTGTAATAAATCCAAATCTAATCGATGGGACAATAATTATTCAAAAACTCTATTTTAGAAGTTCGAACAACTGTTATGAATCAAGGAAGCATCTGATAAATAGAAGTACCCTAACCTCAAGGTAGATAAATCTATAGAGACTGTATAGACTGATTATACAGTCTCTATAGAT
This sequence comes from Nilaparvata lugens, assembly GCF_014356525.2. Classification (NCBI taxonomy): domain Eukaryota; kingdom Metazoa; phylum Arthropoda; class Insecta; order Hemiptera; family Delphacidae; genus Nilaparvata; species Nilaparvata lugens. The sequence continues at coordinate 54,386,083 of NC_052507.1, forward strand.
GAATTTATCTACCTATATTGCTCTAACATCAAGTTTTCTATTGTGACACTCACTCTAAACTAGCAGAATTCCTTGTAAATAAATGCCTCCCATTATACCAATGCAGGTGGTTTGAAATGCATCTCTTTAATTATGTTATAAATAGTATTCATTTTCTGTATTGAAAAATAATAGAGAATTATATTATTGTGTGCAATATGAAGGAACTGAATAGGCTACCCGCATTACAAATCTACCCTCACCAACCCAACCTTTGAGACTATTTGAGGGGCTGGATAGGCCACACTCTTAACAAATACAAACTTCTTCAAAAAATTGATCAGCATCTCTCATAATGATTACATCAATGCTGACGCGACTACAAGGTGAATCTCAATATAGTTGAATCTGCTCAGAAGTATTATACTAACGTCTCATCTAATTCAATTGTTTTTCAATTAGTATTTTTAATTGATTCAGAGTATCTGTGGATGTTCTATCTGTCATATGTATCTGATATATTATGTATCTGTCAGAGTATGCTCTATATTGTAGTATATAGATATGTGATGAGTTTATCAATATCACACTTACTGTAACATATATTCATATTATGATGATTGGAAATGTTCATAATGAGAACAACTTCAATTGATGATAATTGTTATGATTCAAAATTTTAATGAACTTGGCCCCAATCACGTATTTACAAATTGCTCAAGCTGAAAAATTCAGGATATCTTAAAAATTGTTCATGCAACTTTTAATGTCAGAAGATTTTTTTCAATCGTAATATCAGTTCTGCATCTGTGAGATTTGGATGTTTTATAATACTGGTAATATAGATCCAAGGTTTCTAACATCCAGAAACCTATGTTTTGAAAATTTTCTATTTTATTTACTCTGTTTAATCCAAAACAAACTTCTTCTTTCTTAACTCTATTGAGATAAGTCACCATAATAATTATAGATTTATTCTTATTTATATTCATTACAGAGTAAAGTAACTTGCTATGGCCTTCAACTCATTAAAATTCAAGAGTCATTCCACAATACAGTTAGCTATCTCTAATTATTATCCTATTTTACTTCCTAAATTGAATAGTGTAAAAAAATATTTTTACCTGAACTTAAGGTAGTAAACAAAGTCTGTAATTTATTGAATGTACAAAATGTGAATAAAGAAAATTTCATTCGGAGTTCTCTCTTGTTCTTATTTAACCATGTCAAAAATTTAGCTTAATCCAACCAAATTCAAATGAATTTATTCAAATAAAATAAGAATATACTCCTATAATATAACTCAATGCTTACAATACTGACTGATTTTGTCTTGATGATGATATAATTGAAAAAGGAATATTCATTAAGGCTGGTTGAAAAGTAAGTGGTTTAAAGTAAGTTAAGGTTGCATAGATAAGTTAAGCGCCATGCTTTCGATACTCTCCTTGCAAGGTCTCCGCTTAAGGACACACAGAACTCCATCATCACAACCAAGTGGTAAGTGGTAACACAGATTAAATTGGCCTACTATTATGAGACAACAATAAATTCATGATGATTTGTAATTGTGAAATTCATGATTGATGTGTAATAACTATCATCACTTGATATTGTTACGGGTTTCTACACTAATAAAACACTTGAAGTGATTTATACTGATTAGATTTATTACTTACAACACTAACACACGGAAGTAAATCAGAAACAACTCTAAACTGATAACTACCTAATAATTACACCGAATTATCACACGCTTATGTTAACTAATATAAATAACTGTTTAAGAATAACTGTCACCAAGCATAATAACTGTTCAACAGTATTTGATATTAACAACTACAAAAGCCTAATATCACTTTATCACTGGTCTGTCATGATTATTAACACTTATCACTAGTCTGTCACAATGTAGAAGAAGCGAACAATAAGACCTTAGTCCGTCAAGTCCACTGTAGTTTGTCAACTGCCTGCCAACTGCAACACGCGCCATTTATATAGGCTCTATAGAACAATCGAGGAGGATCTGGAGGTGTCGAACACGCCCGTCCAATCACAGTAATTCGAAGGATCTGTAACGCGCTTGTCATTGGTCGCACCAATATGAACTCACGGGAATGATCTAGAACTATCCAGAAGCCCCCCCCCCCTGCCACCTCTGTGTTGTTTACTAGAAACTCCTTGTCTCCTGCCATTCTTCTAAAGGCCTCATCCATAACAATGTCACAGAAAAAATCTATGAAATATAAGGAAGGGCAGCCTTCAGAGAATTTACTAAATATGAACACAACTTGAAAATTGTAACGAATTGGATAGAAATATTGTGAGAATATCAGAGAAATGAATTCATGAATATAAAAATTCGACTGAGACACTGTCAATGTTGTAGAATCGCTGTGACCTGTGTGTTCACGAAACCATGGTCAATAAAACGGTAGAATTTGACAATATATTTGTGTTTTTATTTCATCATGAATATAAGTTGTTCGATTATGATTAGTTGTTAAAATCATGGCTATTCCTATTCCATGACCTGAAGGATGGCCTTGTGGTGAGAGATCTAAAAAATAACAAGAATAAGGCTTGTGCTTTCTCTTAATGAAATAAAACAACAAAATTTTAAAATATACTGTTTATATGTTGCATAAATTAGAATTTGATCTGTTTTGGCACTTCTCTAGAAGTTGTGTAATTTTAAATGATTGATTGAAATTAGTTGATTATGGGATGAATAGACTATATTATAAATATTATTCACCAACAATTAAGCTGTAGAATAACGTACATAATTATTGAATACATATACAAATATTTCTCCTCCTGCTTTCCAAAATGATATGATATTTATGAATACGGTATGAGAAATAAAATACCGTACTAGAAATATGAAGACATTATATATGTGATTGTACTGTATACATCATACAAGATGCTTAATAAAATACCGTACTAGAAATATGAAGACATTATATATGTGATTGTACTGTATACATCATACAAGATCTCTCCTTTACAACCAATTTTTTTCCAGAATGCCTGAATATACAGGATACGGCATAATAATTCCCTTCTTTGGAATGTTCGGTATTCAGTTAGTTGATGACATAGCGGAGTGCTAGTAGTCACTTTCGAGAGGGGTGGTTTTAAAGTTTTTTGTTGCACAGTTCAGTCGCCATCTATGATACCAGGTAGTTGAATTACAGAATGTGTAAATAAATAACAAATGCAACTCAGTAATAAAACCCAAAATTGAAGTTAATCGAAGTTAGGGAACATCCTAATAATAAAGACCAGCGGATAGCCCGGTGATTTATTATTGAAGAAAAGTGAAAAATGAAACTAAGAGATAAAAGAGAAAAAACTACACAAGAATCTGAAATGCGGGAGAAAAAAGGGAAAGAAAAACACTTGTTAGGACTGATGTTAGTGCCAATATATCGACCGACGCAGGCTTTCTGACCTTTCCCAGCCCAAGCGGTAAATCTACCCTTGCACCTTGCGCTTGCACACGTTAACTCTGTTGGCCTCCATGATATCCCTCATCTCAGCAGACAGATTCCTGTTCACCATTTGGGCTAGATAAAAAGGCGTTCTGAGCTCAACTCCATGAACCACCTGAGGCGTCGCATAGCCACAACTCGAACTATATCTTGTGGGATAAGTATGAATAATATCTGGCAGAATATTAAGTCTATTTTTTTTAAGGTACTGTACATCTATAGGGATTTCATAAACAACTGTCGTATGTTCAATACTGGGAATTCTTTGAATCGTTATTTAGAATAGTTTTTATTATCTGCCTCTGCGACACCGCAAGCGGCTCCAGGAGGGTGGAGTGCAGTCCACCCCAAACGAGTGCACCATACTGAATAATAGATTGTACATAAGCGAAGTAAACGGTTTTACAGAGTTTCTGACTCAACACCTGACTCAGCTGGGAAAAAGCGTACAACAACTTTCTAAGACGCTGTTTAACAAAATGAATATGCGGATTCCAACTTAAGCTATAATCAAAAACTATGCCAAGGTACTTGTATTTATCAACTCGTTCTATATGGTTGCAGTTACATACAGTAAAAGTTGAGTCTCCACATGAGTGGATTTTAAGGTCTCTGGGTCCTGAATCTAGCTGGTTACGAGTGACCAAGGGCATGTACTTGGTCTTATCTATATTGACGAACAATTATGATCAAACCAGCTTTTGATTCTGGCCAAGTCAGCAGTTGCATTATTGTATGATTCATCCCAGTTTTTACCTGTTGAGATCACAGCCGTATCATCAGCAAATAAAAAACTTTACTACTGATGCTCAGCAATGTAAGATTGTTTACATAGATGAGAAATAGAATAGGCCAAAGGGTACTTCCCTGTACAACGCCATATTCAACTTTTTCCAATCAGACCTAACTTGATTTATCTGCACATATTGTACTCTGTCTTTAAAATAGCTCTTAAACCATACCGTAGTAATGCAGTATGTTTAATCCCAATCATTTCTAATTTTGTAAAAACTTCCTGTTTGTTTCAAATATTTATGCTGGAACTGAAATGTTTCTATGTTTGGAAGTTCATTTCCAGTGTTTCTACAGGTGCGG